>NW_011352370.1:0-4481 GCF_000735185.1 Notothenia coriiceps
CCTTGTAGCTGAAATATTAATGCTGTCACTGTTGGCAGGGCTGGAGCATGATACACACACACACACACACACACACACACACACACACACACACACA
The DNA here is from genome assembly GCF_000735185.1 of Notothenia coriiceps. Taxonomy (NCBI): domain Eukaryota; kingdom Metazoa; phylum Chordata; class Actinopteri; order Perciformes; family Nototheniidae; genus Notothenia; species Notothenia coriiceps. Next base: position 98 of record NW_011352370.1, read on the forward strand.
CACACACACACACACACACACACACACACACACACACACACACACACACACAGCAGTCTTTCCTATTGTATTTCTTTCTGTGTTTGTGAGGCCGTTTGTTTGCAGTGTATGACTCTGTAAACTTAGTCGAATGTGGCCCACAGTGTACACATTTTACATTTTCTGAGATGAATTAGTGATTCAAAGGTTAATAAATTAATAGAGTTGACTTGAAGCTGGCGATAGACACTTGATCCACATTCAGTAAAACCTTTCTTTAATCAAAAACACACATTTTACTCTAGACTGATTAATTTATGACTAAATGCATCTGCCTCCCAACATATTAAATGACTGCATGGGTGGATGGATACAATGGAACATTTAATTAAAGAAACAAACAAAAAAAAGAAAATACTTTACACCGGCTTAATCTTAACTTTGGCATTTTCTTACTGTCCACAAATCCCATAAAGAAACTAAAACCAACATTGACTCCCCCTCTCTAAATAATTTTTTACTTTGATACACTGTCTGTGGCTCTTCGTTTTCCCAATTTTCATTGTACAGCTAGGCACTGTAGTTTTTAACAAATGTTTCTTAAACAGGAATAAATACTGGGGACTATTTTTTAGCTCCTGGATTACCTCACATTTGGTGCGAATATGTATTTATCAAGAGGGATGCATTTAGGATTGCCCTGCCCATGTTCTTTGTGACAAAATAATACCTCACCGTCAAACAGTGGAAGTTGTTTTTAATCCTGTTTGGACGACAATGGAGGACTATGCAAGAACCAAAACCTAAAATAAGCTCTTTTAGGTTTTGGTCTTTTTATGCAATCAACAATAGCGTAGAAATCCTCTTGTGATGAACAATGAGTGAGGCCTTTGAGATCAAATATGCAATTGATATTTTAGAGAATATTGTATTCTGTTAGTGTGTAAATACTTTGCTTCAACAGTACAGCAATAACTTACAAGGGAGGTTATTTAACCATTTATTTTATAGAAGAGGTTTGTTTTTTAGGTAATAGCAGCTTATTTTTGGACTATAATACCCAAATACAGCTGTAAGATCTCTGCAGTATTTCTCACTGACAGCACTGAGAGCTGAGCTGTAATGAATAAATTAGTTAAAATTAGAATTGATCCAATGCGTACACTTGCTATTCCCATATGGTATTTGTATCTATCTCTATGTATAGGTGCTATGCAGGAGTGTGTGTTTCTGCAGTCTTTGGGAACCAATTAGAGTGCAGTCTCTTATTGATTTTCCAGCCAATAGTAATGAAGCAGTGCTGTGAGGGACTATCGAACAATCTTCTCTCAGCTCGGGCTTGTTTGTCGCTGTTTAGCTGAATTCCTTTGCTTGAATTGGCTCAAAGACTTCATTGTGTCTGAGCGTGGGGAATAAAACGGAGGAACAAGAAGCTTTCTATAAAAGAGAGCGTATTACAGGTCAGGCCAGTTTCTCAGGAAAAATACATGACTCCTTGCCTCAACATCTGTCAAAGCATGTGCCCTTTCACATGGAAATGAACCCTCAAGCTGTTCCAGCAAACCTCTGTCTGACACAGTGAGGTTGTAGTTTAAAACAGACACCTTTTCATGTTGAACATAGTATTCATTCACGCTTGAACACACGTTACAGAAGAACACTTGTCAACTTTTCTCCAAAGCAACTGGAAGATAAATATTCACATATGGACTTTGGGGGAAAAAGTCAAAGAAACATTCACTCCTTTAGAATCTGTTCCTCATTCATTTTTTTCTCCTGGATGTTCGTTTTTAAAGATCACAACCTTGCATGAGTATTCACCGCAGCATGAAGTGTACGAGAGAAATGGGGAAAGTAAAGAAGGAATAACAGGAAGAATCTGTGATTTGTCACTAATGTTGATGGAAAGGGAGACAGGGAGGACAAAGATGAGTTAAAGGTCCCATGTCTTGCTTTTCTGGTTATTACCCGTCCCCCTATGTAGCTTTTTATGCATGTAAACGGTCTGCAGAGTCACAAACCCTCAAAGTACACCCTGTAGCGAGTAAAACTCTAACACAGAAAAGACCTGTCTATGCTGCCCCAAAACGCCTCGTTGGAGATTTCTCTTTTTCCATTGTTTACTTCTTGGGTATAGTGACGTATTTCGGGTATAGTGACGTGACGTAACGTAACGTCCACGGAGCCGTTACGTTTGGACCAATCCACGGACTTCCTCACACACACACAAACACACACACACACACACACACACACTCGGCGGGACGTTGCGAGGCTCGCTGCTGCGAGGAGCGGGACACTGTGAGCCGGCTCACTGGTGTGGGGTCGGCGAGACAGCGAGACACCACGGAACTCAGCCTGAGCACACACACAAACTCCCAGCCAGGCTGCGGGTGTGTGTGTGTTTGGGGCTGGGTTTCCCTGTGTCTCGCTGTCTCGTAGACGGCCACTGGGCTCACAGGGAGAGGGGGCAGGAGCTCCAACAAGTCGTTTAGGACAGAGAGTGAATACACATACTATACAGAGATGCTGTATGAGAAACCAATATGAGTTTGGAACATTGCACAATATACATTTATTTTAGTAGACCTCCACAATGGAATTATGATCAGTAGAAATGGCCATGACATGGGACCTTTAAAGAGAAAATGGAGAGAGCAGAGGGAATAGAGTCAATGTACACTTTGTATAAAGGTATAAAGGTGTTGTGGGAGTGAAAGGCAGAGAGAGCAATAAAAGTTGTTGGGTATTGAGAATATGTGTTCATATCTTGAAGGTATTAGGGACATATTTCTCTCTTAATATATTCCTTCATCTCTCTTTTCTGAAACCAACATCGCTTCTTCGTTTTTATTAAAAAGGGCAAAGAGTGCAGTAGCCTTGTGTCCTTCCTACATGTGTGTGTCCGCACGTCATAGTGGCTGCAGCACAAATGTATTGATGGATTCACCAGTACAACTAGGCCAAGGACCCTCTGAGAAAACCGTGGGTGTGATCACACATGCAGTCACACAATGGCACAGTTGAGCTGGACTCAGGTTTAAACTTCTAGTGTGAGCGTCATAATCAAAAGTTGACATTTTTGCTCTTGGAGATTAAAAGGACATTTCATAGCCAATTCAAGTAACAACAACTTTTAAAGGTGACATAGTTGTGCTGGAGCATCAGTTACTACTACTAGTCATTACTAGAGATGTGATTGTTTAAAATGACCCCTTAAATGTTTCTTGCTATACGCCCGTAATACTTTGCGAAGCAGATATGGAAGCACAGTTTGGCCCCATTTATACCTCAAACACACACAAACATACACACACATGCTTGAACCCTCTTACCTTTCACACTCTTTGACACAAGGAGGAAATGGGCTCTCAGGGGGGGGGAGACTTTATGAGTTACGCCTTGTAAAGCGTGCAACGTTAAAATCCTTCCCCCCAGGCTCTTACTGATGTGAAGGGCTCTTTTATTGGGGTCAGTAGAGGGGCATAGTGTGTGTGTGTGTGTGTGTGTGTGTGTGCGTGCGTGCGTGCGTGCGTGCGTGCGTGCGTGCGTGCGTGCGTGCGTGCGTGCGTGCGTGCGTGCGTGCGTGCGTGCGTGCGTGCGTGCGTGCGTGCATACGCTGTCAGTGGAGTGGTCGGTCAGTCGGTGATCCGCTCCGTCACACAGGGCCTGACAGATGCTCTACATGGTGATGCATGTGATGGCTGGCAGTAATGAGCGGTGTGCTGTCTTTCCACATGCATGACACACTGTACAAAGCCTTGCTTCGTGCTGGGAAATGGCTGTGGGTGGCTACAAGTGACACATCAGATCCACCCCATAATATTGAACCACAACATACAATCACCATCAAAAAAATAACACAGTGGCCGCTGTTAGCGGGAACCACATTTTAGTTGAACATTTAAATATCTTTGTCATTCAAACATCGCCCTCAGAAAATAATTGTATGTCTATCTGCATCCCCTCCCCCCCTCGCTAACTTCAGCTCAGCATTGATACAGTGTTTTGAATCCATGCCTTGAAAACAACCCCAGGCATGCATCCAATGTGGAATAGTGTTATGGATCTTCTTCATGCTCTCTCTTCTTGTCTTTTAGACCAGCTTCGCAACAGCTACCATGTGGGGAGCGACCACTCACTGAGGGTGATCTATGCCAATGGGATGGACACACACTACCAGACAGAGCCCCACATACTGGCAGGTATGCAGCTTCAGCACAAAACCCTCAATTACCTCATTCACACCAACGGTGTTTCAGGGCCGGTTCGGAGCTGGAGCTTGAAAAGCATCGGTTTTCCTCTTCACACCGCAGCGGAGCAGCCTCTTAGCTCCGGAATCCGGTTCATTTCGAGTACCAAAAAATTGTCTGGCTAGAGCAAAAGCACCGCATACGTCACGCTT
>NW_011352371.1:0-3142 GCF_000735185.1 Notothenia coriiceps
CTCAGGCTCCGGCAGCAACTTCGTGAGCGGCAACTTCGTAAGGCACTCGTGAGGGCATCTTGTCAAGTCGAGTCATCTTCGTGTTATCATCGGTGCATTCACCCTCACTCTGATCGGGGTGAATGCCCGATTGCACCGATTATAACAAGATGCCCTCACGATGGCCTTACGAAGGGCAAAATTGACACACGAATTCAACACGAAAATGAACCTCCGCAAGGTCCTTCGGCAATTTTTTGGCATGCCAAAGATTTTTGCAACCGCTCACGAAGTTGCTGCCAGAGCCTGAGAAACTCCACCAGCGGTCATACGATGGCTTAAGATGCCCTCACGAATGGCCCGATGTTGCTACGATCAGAGCCAAATTTGAACATTTCCTTTATCGTGTGTCCATCAGGTCTTTTATTACATAACAAAATCATGTAAACATATTATGTAAATAACCCAATTTGTGTTCTGTGAAACTGAAAAGGATATAATATATTATTTTGAAGGCGAGTTGACAGGAAGTCGTTGTTGCTATGGAAACAACATTACGGAGAAAACGTAATATATTCTACATATAAAGACGGATAAAGTAAAGAACAAAGTCTGAACATATCAGTACATTATCATAGTACTTTAACATAATTGTTTTGTTACTTTCGTTGCAGTTGTATGTCTTCTTAAATGTAATGTAAATGTTGCCTTCGTGTGTGTTTCGGGGCCATCTTCGTGCGAAATTCACAATTCAATATTCGTGTGTCCATCGGGTGTACATTTCGGGCCTGTGTGACAGGGGCTTTAGTAATCCCCATTTTTTTTTTTACCAAAAATCTGATAATATCTTTTTTTCTGCAGCTGTAAGGTAATACAGTTAATTTTTAACTTAACTTAAATAGTATACTTTTTAGTAACCTATAAATGATCACGAAACATGATCCATGACCATTACTCCACAAACCTGGTGTTTTAATTACGAGTTCAGAATTATGGAAGGATGGAAGGAGTCAAGGATGAGAGAATGTAGTTTCGACAGAGGGAGAAAGAAGAAAACAGGACGTATGCTGGAATGCATCAGTTCTTATAGATGTTGAGGCTTGTATAGGGGTCTTTATTATAAGAATGAGGTGATAAAGTAGGTTTACACATGCAAAGATTTGGTTAGGTCTACAATGGTGCATACATAAACACAGTAGTCTACATACAATAAAGTTGTAAAAAAATAAATAATTTCCAACATATTTAAAGTTTAGAAATCAGTCAGTACAATAATAACATAAAATCTATTGCTTCTTCCCTCTGTCACACACACACACACACACACACACACACACACACACACACACACACACACACACACACACACACACACACACACACACACACACACACACACACACACACACGCACACACAGACGCACGCACGCACACACACACACACACGCACGCACACACACACACACACGCACGCACACACACACACACACACTTGTTTTAGTGTTTGTCTTGACATTTATGTATGCATTAAGAGAATAATGCATTTACAATATGGCATGTAGCCTATAGTGCAGGGTGTATGATGTGTTTCCGCTCACTGTTTTCACACCAGCTTTTCCCTATCAAACACACATATCCAACATATTTAAAGTTTAGAAATCAGTCAGTACAATAATAACATATTATCTATTGCTTCTTCCCTCTGTCAGTCACACACACACACACATACGCACACACGCACGCACGCACGCACACACACACACACACACACACACACACACACACACACACACACACACACACACGCACACGCACACGCACACGCACACGCACACACACACACGCAAACACACACGCAAACACACACAACGCTCCCCGCTCCTCCTCTATCTCTCTCTCTCTCCCTCCATCTCAATCTCTCGCTCAGAGCGCTGCGTTCGGCAGAGCGCTACAACAGAGGAGAGTGTGTGTTTGCCGTGGCGTGTGTCCAGAGCAGCGAGCACAGTGAAAAGGGATAGAGAGAGAGAGATAGACGGACAAGGCAGCTTGAAGAAGAGAGAGAGAGAAAGAGAGACATCCAGAGGCAGGACTGAGCAGACAGAGAACACACCGTGAGTACTCCACTGTATATACATGCTTTCTCCATTCACTCTGAGGGGGCATCATAACTAACTGAAGTGTGCTGTACAGACAGTAGACAGGTGGACACTGTAGGAATACAGTAGGAATGCATGGGAAGATGCACATGGGTACTTTGATAGTGATGGTGAGACTGAAGCTGCAGAATATGCTGTGTGTTTGCGTTCGTAGTGACATATGGCATATATGGAAATGTGTTGTTTGTGCATTTTACAAAACCACCCTATGGATAACTCAAATGTCTTTATATTTTTTTTATATTTCATGCAACTAAAGCGTTTTCGGTTGTAGTTACACTTGCAGACTTTTCCCGCAGGCAATTGACCTTTTTGAATAATGTTTTTGTGTGAAATGTAATGCATTTTCATTGTAATACTATTTAAAACATATATGATATGCACTGCTGTTGTGCATGCGGTTTTATAGAATCAGATCATAATTATTAGGTAGGTTTACACGTACAAGGAATTTGCTTTGGTGTATAATGGTGCATATGTTAACACAGTAAGAGGAATGAAGTTGTGAAAAAAGGAGCAAACATAGAATTACTAGACAAAATATTTAAAATATTAGAAATAGGACAACATTTGACAATACATTTAAATGTACCAAGAAGTAAGTTCAATAACAATAGGACAATTTACATTTAAATATGTGCATTATATTGTAATATGAGTGTAAGATCTGTGCAGCTTTAAGAATGAGACTAAGGTTTGTTAAGTCGAAACAAGAATTTGATTTGGTGCATACATGAACAGAGTAAGAGGAATTAAGTTGTGGATTAAAGTTGAAGGGATGCGCAGTGTAGGAGAGGTAGCATTGAACGAAAATGTGCAGAATATGCTGAGGAATGTGCAAGATATACACTATAACATTGTACAAGATCTAGACTTGTGGTGTGTTTGACTTTTTAAATTTTTTTCCTGAGAGGGTTTTCCTTACTCTTACCTTCTCTATATTCTGAACTGAAGCGATGCAATGTTTTTTTCTCCCGTGGTGTTTCCCAGCAACCGCACTATTGTA
>NW_011352372.1:0-1978 GCF_000735185.1 Notothenia coriiceps
AACTGTGTACGACCTTGCAGCTGCCTCTTTATGATAGGAGGAGGCAGGGCATTTCAGGTTGTTGATCTTTATAAGGAGACAGGCACATACTTCTCCTACATTATCTCACAACTGCTGGAAGTCCAGAAGACGTCACAGAAGACCCATCACAGAAGACCCATCACAGATGACCCATCACAGATGACCCATCACAGATGACCCGTCACAGAAGACCCGTCACAGATGACGCGTCACAGATGACCCATCACAGAAGACCCGTCACAGAAGACCCATCACAGAAGACCCGTCACAGATGACCCATCACAGATGACCCGTCACAGAAGACCCGTCACAGAAGACCCGTCACAGATGACCCATCACAGATGACCCGTCACAGATGACCCATCACAGATGACCCGGCTTTTCCGACACCCGCGGCTGATATTTGCGCCACCTCGATTTACGACTGTGTTGTTATCTCCTGTGTTTTGGACTATATAAGCCTGATGTTTTTTCCTGCTCCGTTGAGCAACATACCCCATGTGTGTGTGAGTTAACCCATTTACTTTGTATGTGATTGAACTCTGCTCCTTCTTGCAAGAATAAACTAGAACCTGATTATTGATTCTCAACTTGGTGTCGAGTGATATTTTCTTAACACTTATTATAGCTCGTATTTGTTTGCATGACGTGGCACATCGTGTGACTGATAAGAAACACATTTTTTCAGCGTTGTGCATTTTTGTTTGGCGTTGTGCATCTGGTCATGTGACGCTCCAGCAAGGTACATTCCTGAAAGCGGCATGCACAACTCATAGTGATTTTTTTTTGTATATGTACCGGCTACTCTCCGATTCACAGGCCTCCAAACATGTGCATCGAAGCTCAGATAAATGACCCTAAAGATGTGTCTGATAGCTCATGTTTTGGTGCCTGAAGTGGTGAATCATATAAGATACGTTTATAGCAGCAATATGCATTTTAGTTTGGCGTTGTGCGTTTCTGAAAGCAGGATGCAGAACTCATTTTGGTTTGCACTGATTTCTGTTATAAAACTACCGGCCACTTTCCGATTCAAAGGCCTGCAGACTGCTACTAACGTTTGGATAAGTGACCCTTAAGATATTCTGTCTTTATTCATATAATGGGTCATATTTCTGTGCCTGAGTGGCAAATCATATGAAATGACTGGGACTTTCAAGATCACCTCATCATTACTAACCATTTATGTCTCAAGTTAAGTAGCAAATCATCTTATCAAACCGACAAGCAGCTGTAACTGCACCATTAGTTTATACACGACATCATAATTAGCTCCCATACTGTGTATTATTTGCTAAACCAGTGGGTTCCTTCATTGCAAAATGTTACTGTTACCAACACATGCTCGAACATCCTCATATCCCACATATTTGCATATGTATGAGCCTCTCTAGTAAGTGCTCTGAGTAATTGGAGTGAAGGGAGTCATACAAGAGAAAATTGATTCAAGGCCTGTAATGTGAACTCGTGCTCTGCAGTTCAAAAGGAGAGTCTTTGTTTGGCATGAATAGCAGCACAGTACATGTTACAGATTCAGAACTATGGCACTGACATAACGAGCGCAGAGAAACCGTGAAGTCAAAGCTATCCTCAGAAGACACAACCGCAAAATGCTTCATTATATTTCCTCTGTTAGCAATAAGAAAGCGTGGAAATTATCAGTGTGTTATCTTCTCCGTAGCCTCACTGTTATTACATCTTTGCTCATATTTACTCTCTCCGACCTCAAAAACCGAGTGTCCCTGAGACGTGGTCAATGATTAATCAGTTCCCTTTCACCTGTCCTCAAATAAAAGCGAACAAAGAAGAAGAAGAAAGACTATATTTCATCCGACCGTATTCAAATGTCACATCTTTGATTTCCGAAATCCAAAGTGAGGTAAGCCCCAGGGCAGAGACGGCCTGTCATCCCTCGCCCTCGGGGGCACAAACCTCTCTCTCTCTCCCTAATGATGCC
>NW_011352373.1:0-2685 GCF_000735185.1 Notothenia coriiceps
CCTATCCCTCCGTGTGCCTTGGTCGAGTCTCAGAGGTGGATGACTGTCTGTCCCACCTTTTACCTTCCATCATTAGCCCCACTGTGGTAGTCATTGGTAGCTGCGTTATCGGAGGGTTTTCCGTACGAGATGATTGTCCCCCCGTCCCGTGTTTCCCTTCGTCTCTCCCCCCGGCCCCGTCCGTTAACTAAGTCCGACCGTGGACCGGACTCCACCAGATGGTAGGCCGACCAGCACTGTAGCCACGACCGACTTACTTCACATGTTGGGGGGGGGGGGTCAAAAAACACCTGCTGCCAAACCATTTGCTATTTGAATATGGTATTATGTTTAAGTAATATTTATATATGAAGAAAGTCAAGTTACATTCACCAAGGACGTTTTGTTTTTTGGTGTTATTGTTTGTGGCAGGATTACAGAAAAACCACTCGCCAGATTTTAATGAAACTTGGTGGAAGGTTTTAAAACGAGACAAAGAAGAACTCATTACATTTTAGAGTGGATCCTATTCATATTTGTCTTTGCTTTTGCTAGAATAGGAAGATATCAAAGATGTGGGCTCTTGTTTTTGTCCCTCCTTGATGTTTGTTTATCTCAACCCTCCATCTTGTAGAGATGTTGACAGAGGTCATTAATGACGTGCAACAAAGACTACGGACTATTTGTGTCTTATTGATTGCGATTGTTCCTTAAAACCTAGCGGGGAATCTAGGAATAATTTAGTTTCCTCAGCCAAGGATGTTCTGGTTTCAGTTTTGTTTGTTTGTTGGTTTGTTCGTCAGCCGTTTTACGGGAAAAACTACAGGCTTGATTTTCATGACACTTAGTGGAAGGGTGTCGTATCGGCCAACAGCGTTTCCGCCAGGGGGGCGTCTTGCCGCCATTTGACGCCATTATTCAGCTCGGAACGCCCTGAACTCGAGCCGAGGGAGTCCAAAATAAATAAATAATTCGAGAGAAGATCGAGATTTTTTATCGCTTGAAATGACGAAAAGGAAAAAGGACAAGGACATCCCTCTGTTGGAGGGCAAAGGAGTCTGGTGGGATTCTTTTCGCCGCCAGCAAAGCGTGTTCGTGTGACGGAAAGTGTACTGCCGGCGGGCTGCTCAATTAATCGTATTTTAATCGCGATTACGATTATGGCTTGCAACGATTACGAAAACAAGTAATCGAACGATTATTTTATTATTATTTTAATTTTTTTTTAATACTTTTTTTTTTTCAGTTGAATTATGCTTAAAGTTCACGGTAATCAACTGTTAAAAACATACTGTTCAAATGTTTTTTCTCCAATAAATTGATGTTTTCAAAGTAAATGGATAATCGTTTTTAATAATCGTGATATCAATTATTGACCCAGTGGAATGAGTGGAATATGTTGAATATCTTTTACCAAAATGTTGGCTATATATTAAGGATTTTCAGGTTGTGACATTGCACTGCAACATGTTTGTTGATCTTGTTTATTGGTATTTATTATTTTTGATATTATTTATTTAAATGTAAACATGGATGTATGGATGGTTTTTCAGTTGATTACCCTGAACGTATAATTCAACAGTCAAATTATTATTTGTATTTGTTTTAAAGTACAATAAATGGATGTTTTCAAAGTCAATGAATAATCGCATTTAATAATTACAATTATTGACCCAAATAATCGAGATTATGATTTTTGCCATAATCGAGCAGCCCTACTGCCGGCGAGCCTTGACGGGGAGTGCTAGTGGAGCACGCGCGTGAACTGCGAGCGCCGGAGCCTCGCAGCGGCGAAACCGAGGCTCTGCTAAACTGTGGTAACATGAAGAGCCGCTTGGGAGCCGAAAGAGACACACACTCTTCTCAGTGAGCCGAGCCAAATGATCCGGCTCACTGAAAAGAGCCGGGATTCCCATCACTAATACGTAAAGAGATGGTATCTATAAGGGACGGCTCAATTCAAAATTCAAGTCCACCCCGGCTCTCGGGGTGGACGCCCTCTCAGCCCTGGTCTGGCGGAAACACTGTCGGCCAATAAAGAAACTGTGAAATTTGGTAACATTTAAAGATAGTGGATTTAGCCTCGTGGAAGTTTGCACCCTTTTTTTAAATGTATTTTTGGACACTTGCGTCCCTCTTTTATAAACGTAATAACCCCCTAATCTCTGTCTTCTATCTGTTAGACGTGGGTTGGTTGTTTGTCCATTGAGAGATACAGTATTTCTGGAAAGCCCTTCTTGTTGTTAATTTGTTTCAGTTTCTCTAAACCCCGTTTCCTCGTTAAGGAGGTTTACGTTATACCGCTCCCCTCCTGAAGAAGGGGTAATGGACGCTTTGTGTTTGCCAAAAGCAATGTCTCCTGATCCAATTAAAACACCTGATGCCGGATTTCTGCTGCTCCAATAGCACACAGACTATGCTCTAATAAAGGATACCTCAAGTATTGGTTGAATGGAAAGCATCCTTAGTATCTTCCTGTCCTCCTTGTCTCCTCTCCTTTTCCCATTTATTTCATCCTCCTAATTTTTTTCTCCTGCCCTTGTTTCCTTTCCTCACATTTCCCGTTTATCTTCTGCTCCTCGTTCCCTCTCCTCTCTCCCAGTGTTCAATTACAGACCACTCTGGAATTCTCACACACACACACACACACACACACACACACACACACACACACACAGAGACTGACCAAGGCACACGAGGGATAGG
>NW_011352374.1:0-5294 GCF_000735185.1 Notothenia coriiceps
TTGGCAATGACAGAGGTCAAACGTTTTCTGTAAGTCTTCACAAGGTTTTCACACACTGTTGCTGGTATTTTGGCCCATTCCTCCATGCAGATCCCCTCTAGAGCAGTGATGTTTTGGGGCTGTCGCTGGGCAACACAGACTTTCAACTCCCTCCAAAGATTTTCTATGGGGTTGAGATCTGGAGACTGGCTAGGCCACTCCAGGACCTTGAAATGCTTCTTACGAAGCCACTCCTTCGTTGCCCGGGCGGTGTGTTTGGGATTATTGTCATGCTGAAAGACCCAGCCACGTTTCATCTTCAATGCCCTTGCTGATGGAAGAAGGTTGTCACTCAAAATCTCACGATACATGGCCCCATTCATTCTTTCCTTTACACGGATCAGTCGTCCTGGTCCCTTTGCAGAAAAACAGCCCCAAAGCATGATGTTTCCACCCCCATGTTTCACAGTAGGTATGGTGTCTTTGGATGCAACTCAGCATTCTTTCTCCTCCAAACACGTCTAGTTGAGTTTTTACCAAAAAGTTCTATTTTGGTTTCATCTGACCATATGACATTCTCCCAATCCTCTTCTGGATCATCTAAATGCTCTCTAGCAAACTTCAGACGGGCCTGGACATGTACTGGCTTAAGCAGGGGGACACGTCTGGCACTGCAGGATTTGAGTCCCTGGCGGCGTAGTGTGTTACTGATGGTAGGCTTTGTTACTTTGGTCCCAGCTCTCTGCAGGTCATTGACTAGGTCCCCCCGTGTGGTTCTGGGATTTTTGCTCACCATTCTTGTGATCATTTTGACCCCACGGGGTGAGATCTTGCGTGGAGCCCCAGATCGAGGGAGATTATCAGTGGTCTTGTATGTCTTCCATTTTCTAATAACTGCTCCCACAGTTGATTTCTTCACACCAAGCTGCTTACCTATTGCAGATTCAGTCTTCCCAGCCTGGTGCAGGTCTACAATTTTGTTTCTGGTGTCCTTTGACAGCTCTTTGGTCTTGGCCATAGTGGAGTTTGGAGTGTGACTGTTTGAGGTTGTGGACAGGTGTCTTTTATACTGATAACGAGTTCAAACAGGTGCCATTAATACAGTTAACAAGTGGAGGACAGAGGAGGCTCTTAAAGAAGAAGTTACAGGTCTGTTAGAGCCAGAAATCTTGTTTGTTTGTAGGAGACCAAATACTTATTTTACACCATAATTTGCAAATAAATTCTTTAAAAATCAGACAATGTGATTTTCTGGATTTTTTTTTCTCATTTTGTCTCTCATAGTTGAGGTATACCTAGGATACAAATTACAGGCCTCTCTCATCTTTTTAAGTGGGAGAACTTGTACAATTGGTGGCTGACTAAATACTTTTTTGCCCCACTTAAATGTAGTGCATTGTAATAGGAGTTCTGGTTTCACATGGGACACCAACAGCAGTCTCCTGTCTGAGTATCTGAGTGACTATTTTCATTTCATTCACCACGGACTCTTTCCTCGCGGACTTTGTCACTTTTTATGGTTTTCGTTGTGTGGGATGACGCATCAGGATAAACCATTGTCTTACTTTACCTCAAAGTGTATCTGTCTGTGTGGCATTTCTGGTACTTGTTTAGTATTTGTTGACCTTTAAAAGGTTTTTGACCCTTGATAGAAGCTGTCCGCACACAGAAAGGAAAAACACCAAGTGTAAACGCAAAAACACTTAATCTCTCACTTAAACCGCACACAAGGACTCCACCTAGAAACTTTGATTTATCCACCATGCAACCAGAATGTTTCATTGACACATCCTCCCATATGTTTCTTTTTATGTCTGACATTTCTGTAATCACAAGATGTGATGATATTCTTTACAAGGAACATTTTTGTAAAAAATACAATTATATAAGTGTTTATTTCACACAAGTGCATGACAGCAAAGAACACCTTACGGAAGCACTTTTTTTCAGTATCTGAAATGCTAAGCTAGCTCTTGTGTGTGTGCAGGGGCAGGGGTTACTCACCAGGGGGCGCCGTAGATCTTGAAACCCCGCACGGTGACCTCGGAGTCCTGCAGGTAGATGCAGTTGGTGAGCAGCGACTGGACGTTCTCGTAATTCTCCGGCTTCAACTTGGAGGCAGAGGGGAAGTAGTAGAAATCCTGCTTGATCAGGTCGGCCATAAACTCCTGGTCAAAGGTCAACTCGTGGTTTCCGGAGATTACTATTTTGATGTCGTAGGGCAGGGTACCTGGCAGGGGGAGAGAAAGCGAGATTAGGACAAATAGGAAAGGGAACATGGGGAAGGAGGAGGAAACATTTGATGGACCTATGAGGGGTAACAAAGCGAGAAAATAGGGCTATACAAAGATATGAGAAGGAGAAACGAGAGACTATAGAAGACATGACAAGAGGAGACAGGTGAAAGTGTTGTTGGAAAGAGAGAAAGATGAAAGATAGAGGGATGGAGAGAGGGTGAGAAAACACTGAAAAAAGGTTTTGTTGACAGAGGGAAAATTCAAGACCATATGAATCCATCCCAGACAGCTTGGCATTCAAACACGACATGGCTCTCGCATTGTTTTCCCCTCTATTTCTAGCAAATCTGTACATCTGTCTTAGCTTCCCTCCATCAGTCAAGGTCTCAACCCAGTGCACTGCTGTCTTCTGTTTATGGAAGCATAGCTGAACGGATCCGTCAGGGAGTCTTTATCTGAAGGGGGGGGGGGAAAGATGAGGACGGAAATCAGCGAAAGGCGATCATTGTGAAGTTTACCACGCAGAATATTAAACATTTACCGGCTACCGCTGCTGCGTCGGTCCCCCTTTTCCCTCTCATCCTCCTCTAATCAAAAACCTTCACATCGCTCTCCATTTTTTCTCTGTCTCAATGGCTTTAATTGGCTATTCAGAATCCGGCACAGCAGGAAGCTCAATCGATCTGCGCCCATCACACCAAGCGGCTGCCGGCCCTTCACAAATCGACATGATGTTTTTCAAAGCTCTTCTGAGGAACCAGAGCCAACACTGACAAAACATCTGGGGGTCTGCTTTGTCAGGTAGAGCGGCAGACGGCGGGTTCAATCACCATGGCTTTTTTTTATTACTGCTAGGCCATCGTGGCGCGCAGCTGAGCGTCGGCTTGTGTGTTTGTGAGCAAATTTTGCTTGTGTGTGTGAGCGAGTTTTCATGCATCTGTGCATGAACGTGTCATGTTAGTGAAAAGGAGTAATTAAACTGAGCTTTAGAAGAGGCTGACAGCCCGGCGACGGCTCTGTCATAACAGCCAATCACAGCCCGGTGACAGAAAGAGAAGGGGGGATGGAGGGAGGAAGGAGAGGACGACAGGAATACTTTAGGAAGCCCAAAAAATCATTGAGAGTGAAGGAGGAATAATAACAAGATGAAAGCAGCTGTCAAAGAGTGCCCATCTCCGCAGTTTGGGCTGGGGCCGCCCCCTCCCCACAACACAGCCCCCCATTTGTTTGGCAGAGGGGCTTGTGTTTAGTTGTCAAGCAGACACCAAAAAAGCCCTGTAAATGAGGGGCTGCACTGCCACAAAAGGCACATGGGACACACTCACCAGCGTACAATGAAAATATTTTACGATTGCTGTTCGTCAGACTTTGGAATGTGAAGTAGCGTTTGCTCAATCGCCCCAGAAATCACAGGCAGACCGAGCACCTGTATTCTATCTGACAGAAATATTGAAGCTCTCCTTACCCAAAATGCATCAATCCCTTCATTGTCTAATGCCTTGTTATCAATGTAAGTCTTCAAATCAGATCATAACCCCTTTCTATTTTCTCACAAATGTTAAATAGTGTGATATGAGAGGAAATACCCAAGTAAGCATTTAACTTTTGGGACTAAATCATTTGGTCGCAGGAACTTTAGATGCACCACACGAGCTGCTGGAACACTCTGAACTGGGGTCTCATTTGTAAAACTGTGAGCAGGATTCATATTAAAGTGAATGTGTGCAAAACAGCTCAAAATGGCAAGCGCCAAAAGCAACCAGATACACACACACACACACACACACACACACACACACACACACCCCCACACACACACACACACCCCCACACACACACCCACGTCACCTCATGTGCCTATTATACAAGCCAGGGCCAGCCGGTGAAGCTGAATAAAATCATTTCTTCCTAAATCTCCATCCCTCCCTCCCTCTGTCTGTCGGTCTGTCTCTTCCTCTCCATCCATCACCAACTCTTCCCTCTCCCCTCCCTCCCTCCCTCACTCGTCCACCTCCTGCAATTTTACTTTTTACCTCCTAATCTTCTTCTTCTTCTTCTTTCTCATCTCCATCTTTCTCTCGACCCACCCCAGGCAGCTTTATGCCGAGGCTTTCGCAATAAACTCAGGGGACCCTGCTATCACAGCAAACCAATTAGCCAGCACTGGGGCACACAAACAGACACACGTACTTTCTGGAAGTTGCAGTAGAAAAATAGAAAGCTATGCAAGTTGAAACTAAATGGAGAAGCAACTAAATGATGCATTTTAAAGATTCAAAACTGCAAGGAAAAAACCTCAGTAGAGAGAAATGATCATGGTCAGATAAACCTGATAGGGGGTCTAAACATAAAATGACCTTCTGCAATTACAGTGGGGCAAAAAAAGTATTTAGTCAGCCACGAATTGTGCAAGTTCTCCCACTTAAAAAGATGAGAGAGGCCTGTAATTTTCATCCTAGGTATACCTGAACTATAAGAGACAAAATGAGAAAAAAATATATATATTTTAAAGAATTTATTTGCAAATTATGGTGGAAAATAAGTAGTTGGTCAATAACAAAAGTTCATCTCAATACTTTGTTATATACCCTTTGTTGGCAATGACAGAGGTCAAACGTTTTCTGTAAGTCTTCACAAGGTTTTCACACACTGTTGCTGGTATTTTGGCCCATTCCTCCATGCAGATCTCCTCTAGAGCAGTGACGTTTTGGGGCTGTCGCTGGGCAACACGGACTTTCAACTCCCTCCAAAGATTTTCTATGGGGTTGAGATCTGGAGACTGGCTAGGCCACTCCAGGACCTTGAAATGCTTCTTACGAAGCCACTCCTTCGTTGCCCGGGCGGTGTGTTTGGGATCATTGTCATGCTGAAAGACCCAGCCACGTTTCATCTTCAATGCCCTTGCTGATGGAAGAAGGTTGTCACTCAAAATCTCACGATACATGGCCCCATTCATTCTTTCCTTTACACGGATCAGTCGTCCTGGTCCCTTTGCAGAAAAACAGCCCCAAAGCATGATGTTTCCACCCCCATGTTTCACAGTAGGTATGGTGTTCTTTGGATGCAACTCAGCATTCT
>NW_011352375.1:0-5703 GCF_000735185.1 Notothenia coriiceps
GACGGGGCCAAGCACCGTAAAGAGGCTGATAGCCTCCTTCCCTCAGCCAGGACACTGAACATGGGTCATGGAGGGGTCTTCCAGCAGGACAATGACCCTGAACATACGGCCAAGGCAACACAGGAGTGTCTAAAGAAGAAGCACATTTAGGGGAGGGAGGGGCCTAGCCAGTCTCCGGACCTTAATCCCATAGAACATCTGTGGAGGGAGCTGAAGCTTCCAGAGGCCAAGCATCAGCCTCAACAACTGAAGGATTTGGAGAGGATCTTCAGGGAGGAGTGGATCAACATCCTTCCTGAGATGTGCACAGACCTGGAGACCAGCTACAAGAAGCGTCTGACCTCTGTGTGTCCAACAAGGGTTTCTCCACCAAGTACTAAGACACATTTTGCAAGGGGATCAAATACTTATTTCACAGTAAATTGCAAATAAATGTTTTTTCTTTTATATAATGTACATTTCTGGATTTTCTTTTTGATATTCTTACTCTCACTGTTTGTATAAATCTGTCATTAAAATGACAGACTGTTAATTTCTTTGTAAGTGGGTAAACTAACAAAATCTGCAGGGGATCAAATACTTATTTCCTCCACTGTATGAGCTTCATGTGCAATACTTCTCCACAGTATCAGTCCAAACTGAGTCATATGTATGTTTTTGACTGCTAACCTGTCTATGCAGTCAGATGCTGTTCATTTCTCTCGTTTCCTATGTGATCATTGCAGAACACTATTTGGCTTCCCAGCACGTTGTGTAGTGTAAATACTGCTTCTGAGGATCGTGGCTTCCTAGAACTGACATCATGTAGACACGATGATGGCGAGTTAAATAACAGATCGATGATGTGTTTCTTCCCTAATACTCTGAGAATCATGTGAGCGATTCACTTCAAACAGAAACAAAACATTCACCACATTTACTCATAGTGAAGTCTTGTGAGCACAAAAAACTTGATCTGAGTTTCAAAGGCTTGGAATGTCATTTTGTAGTGATGCAAATGTTATGTTGAAAATGTTGGAATATCCTGAGTACGGGAAAAATACTGTTGACATGTTTTGGCTAGAAGTGAACTTGTTTAACATATTAGCTGAAAGAGACAAAAGCGAGGCTTGAAAGGTGGAATTTAACTGTATTTCAAGTGACAAACCCCATGATGCTTTGGATAAACAGAGATATGTACGTTATAGGTATATTATAGTCCTATTACATTTCATACAAGAGGAATGTCCTTTGCTAAAGTGTCATGTGAAAGTTGTGCTGTGGATTTTCCAGAGTCACAGAGAGATACATACATCCATACTACATATTTTGGGAAATACTTCTCCTATTGATCATTCTTTATCTATAAATGTCTTCTGATTGTTGTGTGCATTGTTACAATCATATGTGAGGTGTTGGAACCATACACTGTTTGGCTTTTCTGCTTAATAATTGTAATGAAAATTGGCAAAGCATTACCCTTTGAGATCCATTTAAAATAGACATTATTGTGTAGAAAACGAAGGCCTTTGTCACAGGGGAAACACAACGTTATTCCACATCAACACGTTTTTCACTTTCAGAGAAAAGTGCTGTGGCAACAGTGGATCTGATATTATTTATATAAAGATATTTTTCTATGAAAAGCTACATCTGGATTCATAACATAACTACAGTTAAGTGTAAGAGAGTGTTCCACTGGTGGATAAAGGCAATAACAAAGACAATGTGAGTTTTATGTTGTTACATTATTATTACATTAGCGAACACTTTTATCCAGCGACTAACATACACACTTCAGCACCATAGACATGTCCACAGAACTTATTTTGGGTTTAGCATTTTGTCAAAGGACACTTCTATTTGTTGAATGCAGGGACTCAAAGCGGTGACCCTCTGATTAGTAGATTAGTTCATTCCTCCACTTATGCTGCGTTCACACCGGACGTGGTTATTATTATTATCGCATCGCTCTAAACGCATGAGTTTCACCGCGGCTGTCAGCTGTGTTTACTCGCATCATTCAAACAAGACGCGCTGGCTTGGGAGCTACAACTACAATAACATGAACATATTTTACCGTGATTTAATTGTAATACACGTTTCTAAATGATGTCGAAGTAACAACATACTGATACCGGTTAGTAAAAACCATGAATTAATGCTTTGACAAGTCTGCAGACAGACGGCAGGCAAAAAACCTTTAAAATGCGTGTTTTCTGAATGGAGATCGGATCGATCAGGCTAAGCTAACGTTGTAGATGCTCCGACCACACACTCACAACAACGGCCTACAGACATAAATAAAGCAGCGACTGTATTCGCCATGACACAGACAGTCTGTGGTTTGTACTTGTTTAACTTTTGTCCAGTTTTTGAACAGATATGAGGAGCTGTGAGCTCTGTGTGCTAACTGCTAACAGCTAACGGCTGATGTTTTCTGGTTGAGCGTCACTGACGGCAGGCTGTGATCCTCACCGCTGACCGCTACCGCGAGATCGCGTCACTGGTCCGCGTTTCTGCATTGACTTTACATGTAATCGCGCCGCCCCCAAACATCGCATCGCCTCCGATGTGAGCGCAGCATACGATTTTCCAAAAAATGATATTAAAAAAAACAAAGTAAACCAACAAAATGTTTAATTAGTTATGCCTAAATTACTTGATTTAATTGTATTAATTCGTAATTACAATTATTACAGACAATCAACATAAAAAAGTATTCTGAAGAATAAACCCTTCAAACCTGCCTATTCAGTTTCTGTTGGAATGTGAAGGGTTAAATGGGTGGGTGGGCTTTATTATCGCAAACTTTATCACAAGTTCCGCCCGCTATCAAGCTAGGGGGGAAAGTAGCTACTGTAGTTAGCATTATTTCATGCTGTCTAACATCAGTTAGATGAGAGTGATACATGCGTCACTTCCGGGCGAAATTACGATTCCGGGGTGAAAACAACGCTGTCATTTGAATGGCAGTAAATACAAATCACAAATGAAAAAAAAACGTGGACTTGTGTATCTTCAAGGAGTTTTGAGAGGCATTTTAATATCATACACCGATACAACTGGATGACAGGATCAACAAAGGTAGGCCAAAGTTATTTTCAATGTCCTTCCATGCCGACTTAATTCATTCTGCCTATAACCGTATCCCCAAATGAATCGTTTCATATTTTTAATTAGCCACTGTGCCGGTTTTAACAAAATTGCCTGTTTGTGTTGTGTTCCAAAATTAAGGGTAATTGTTCTTCGTTACTTGGCTGTTGGCGCTCGCCACTGGTTAAACCTGGAGCTACTGTACAGCCAGGACACAATTAGCGTAGCTTAGCATAAAGACTGGCTTTGTCCAATTTAAAAACACACTACGAACAGCTGTAAAGCTGGCTTATATGATAAGTTTGTATTCTCACATCTCTGGGTTTGCTAAAATGAAACGAACAAAATACAAGTCAGGGAGACTTTTATAATCTGGCTCTACATGTAATATTATGCAATAGTTCCTGACGTCTGCTTGCTTCTCACCATCGGATAAAAGTCCATGGGCCCTTTCCCATGAATGTCAAATCCTTCATATTAGTGTTTGAGTTTACAACATGTTTAGTGACCTGAATTCAATGCTAATGCAAGCACATCAGTTAGGTAGTTCATCATTGAATCTCAATGCCTCCTCCTTTTTTACTTATATCAACCTGTTTATCCCCACAAGCCCGTATCCGGCTTGACTTTGTTACCCAAGTTATTATTACCTTAAAACATCCACCAATTTCCTACTGCTACTGCAAATAAAAATCATACCAAACAAGAAGTGTGTTATTACTACAGGTGTTTTCCACATTATGTAACACCTTCAGTGGCTCAGCACTAATCAGTCATTGAGAGCTTTGTCCAGGAACAGCTCACTGCTTCTGTCTCCATTCTAATCTCTTCACACCATAAACACTGCTCGGCTTTTGTTGCAGTGGAGACTCTACACACTGCAGTTCGATGCACACACCAAAACATATCATGATTTAATGTAACAAATGACATGGCCTATCTATTTGCTGTAGCACTGTGCTGACGTGTGCTGGAGCGAGCTCCGAAAACCCGGACAATGCTCCAGTCAAATATTTACACAGAGGCTTCTCAGGCTGCAAATCTATCACTGACATTTGTGTGTGTGTGTGTGTGTGTGTGTGTGTGTGTGTGTGTGTGTGTGTGTGTGTGTGTGTGTGTGTGTGTGTTGTACATACAGACTTGTGTGACTGTAAATAAAATGATGGGGCTCAAACACACAGTCTATTCAGGGCTTATAGAATCAACACATTGGACTACAATACCCACAATCCTCTCTCTGGACTGCAAACCTATTCATATGGACTACAAATCCCCTGCTGTCTGAACTACAATGTCCGCAATACCTCATATTGGATTACAAACACTGAAACACCCTTCTGTCTGGACTACAACTCCCACAGTCCAACTGTTCATTGGTTACAACATCCTTTCTGCTGAACTACGATGCCCACAATGCCTCACTGCTCGGATTACAAAGAACCCAACTCTAATTATGTGGAATACAAAACTCCCCCGCCTGATGGAACTACAAAACCCACCATCTCCTTTGGTTTGGACTACAACACCCCCAAACCATCCTCATTTGGACTACAACGCCTACAACCCCCTTTGGTTCTGACTGTAAACCAAACAATCATGTTTATTTGGACTACAAGACCCACAATCCATCTCTGTATAGACCCCCGTAATCCTCCCCATCTAAACTACAATTCCCACAACCCCCTGCGCTGCAGTAGACAGTTTTTGCTGAGCAGCATTAGGCAGGGGAAACTGAAACTGATCACTTCCTGTTTTATAAGCAGAAGGAGAAACTACATTACCCACAGTTCCCTGCTCCAGTGAAGGATTTCACCACCAACGAATATATCTACAGCACAGAAGGACTACATTACCCACAAGTCATAGTGCGATATCCTCGTCTGGCTGTGGTGGGTTAGTTATTCTGGACTACAGTATCCATAATTCCCTGGAGCTGAGTGAACACACTAGGACTACGTTACCCAGAATGCTTTGTGAGGCTTCTGATGGTTCCAGACTGAGATCAGGGTTATGTGAATAATAATGGCTATATTAATGATGAAAGTGATGACGATGATGATGGTGACGATGATGATGATGATGAAGATGAGGTGTGTGTGAGCACTGTCAGAAACACTTTAATATATGAGTATTTATCTCGCTGACACAGAGCTGCTGTCGTAACAAAAGATTAGTTTAAATTAAAAACTGAAATAAATTATTATAAAACCTGAGCGGCTCCTTCCTTTCTGCCGATCCCCGGCTTCAGGTCGTCTGCTGACGACTTCACGGGAACACACGCTACTAACATTATTCTATAACACACGCTACTAACATTATTCTATAACACACGCTACTAACATTATTCTATAACACACGCTACTAACATTATTCTATAACACACGCTACTAACATTATTCTATAACACACGCTACTAACATTATTCTATAACACACTCTACTAACATTATTCTATAACACACGCTACTAACATTATTCTATAACACACGCTACTAACATTATTCTATAACACACGCTACTAACATTATTCTATAACACACGCTACTAACATTATTCTATAACACACGCTACTAACATTATTCTATAACACACGCTACTAACATTATTCTATAACACACGCTACTAACAA
>NW_011352376.1:0-4019 GCF_000735185.1 Notothenia coriiceps
ATATACACAAAATCCAATTCCCCAAATGATAAATGATTCTTATTTTTATAATAATGTCTAATTAAATTCATTAATATTATTTCAGTCTGTACAGTTAGTCAGGTGTTATAAACGTATAACGGCAGTGGCTCAGTCAGTAGGGGCTTGGACTGTGAGCTGTAGGGTCGCCGGTTCAAGTCCCCGAACAGACCTAAATATGGAGTGTGGACTGCTACTTGGAGAGGTCCCAGTTCACCTCCTGCCCTGCCGTGGTGCCCTTGAGCAAGGCACCGGACACCCCCCTTCCCCCCTCACTCCCATTTCTCCCCGGGCGCTGTACAATAGCTGCCCACTGCTCCTGGTACTAGACTCCTGGTACTAGGATGGGTTAAAAGCAGAGAACACATTTCGCTGTGTGCTCTGCATGTGAGACCATTAAAGAGGGGTTCATCTCCCATTCTATTCTAATAACAGTAATAAGGGACACATTTAAATACATTAAAACCTACTTTGTAATGAATACATTCTGATTCTGAGAAGAAAATAAGGAAACTGTGAGTCATTCGTGCCTCTGTTATTAGCCCGACTAGTTTCACTTCTGTCTGTCGAAAAAAAGTTATTAACTCTCATCCTTTATGACAGGAAGTAGTCACAATAAATGTATAAAACCTTGAATTATGTCCATAAAGAGTTTTAGTGACCTGAAATAATATCTGTGTATGAATACTGGTGCAGATGATTCATTTTCCCCATAATGACCAAGTCGCTGCACATTATCCCGCTTATTACACATTCTCAACAAAGTAACAACATGACTCCCAAAATTAATTGAAATGCTTTAATAGATTTAGAAAATGTTTTTATTGATTTAAAAAAAAAAATAGTTCCGATATAGTTCAGAAAATGTACGTTCACACCAGAGGTCGCGTTAACCGAATATTTTTCGTCTATGAAGGATTTTTTTTAACAATGACGCAGTCCGTCGTTTTGACAGATTAGAACAAACTCAGAACAGCGCCAAAGTTTCCCCGCAGCGAGGCTCCGGTGTTATGCCGTGTTATGCATGCCCGCCAAAAAGGAAATGACAGTTTCCAAACCTAACTGTGCCGAACAGATCATTGAAATGTCTGAGTTTTGGCTTTACGCTGTGCGCGCTCCCGCGAAGTGCAGTGGGCATGCATAACACGGCGCTAACAGTTCACGAGCGTGCGCCCCCCCCCGTTGACAGTTCACGAGCATGCACGCGATCTGCTCTTTAGTTCCATGGGGGAACTAAGTGCTTGGTGTGAAAGCGCCTATTGATTTAAAATGACATGCATCCGCTAAGAAAAATAGCCGCTTTTTGATTACAGATTTGAAAACATCGTTGCTTGCTTTAAAAGTAGCACAATTCATTATGTCGAACCTTGGGAAGTATCTAGATATCCCTGCCCTAATGCCAAAGGAACTGCACACTGAATATGTGTCGCCGTTTGATGTCTATGTCTGGACCGTTGCGTAAGTTTTCTTGTCCCTCTTGTCTTTTTCTTTTCTCCGCTGGGGACTCATCAGCCACTAACCATTCATCCAAATTACTGTGCTCTCCAAATATATTAAAATGAATATTAAAATCCTCCATGTTGCTCTCAGATGGGAGACAACTGAAAACTTAAGACAAGCAAACAAACAGTTAAACCGACCGGACTTCTTTCTGCAGATGTGAGCGTCCATAGCAACGGTCAACGTGTCCTTGTGTTGACCAATCAGAATCGAGTATTCAACTAAGCCATGTAATAATATTATTTGTT
The DNA here is from genome assembly GCF_000735185.1 of Notothenia coriiceps. NCBI lineage: Eukaryota > Metazoa > Chordata > Actinopteri > Perciformes > Nototheniidae > Notothenia > Notothenia coriiceps. The sequence goes on from NW_011352376.1 coordinate 1,767, forward strand.
GTTATTATTGTTTTTAGTAGTAGTAATAATATTTATTTGATTTTAGTTTTATCCTTTCTTACATTTTAACTGTCAACATATTTTTGGGAAAGTTGTAAGAATTTTATTTTGGATTTTAGGAATGAGTCATATACATATATTCTATAGTAGTATTTAGTCAGTTAATAATTATTAGTTTATTTAGTGTGATCCTTCCTTTCATTTTAAGTATTTAAGCATTTTAGGAATAAATAATATCAATATATTTAGAGGAAGGGGGCTGTAGGGGGGGATAAAAAGGAGACACAAGCAGCGACAATTAAATAAGACGATAAATAAACATAAAAATGTCGCCTTATTTTGGGAAGTTGTGAATATTCATTTTACAAGTTTTAGGAATAAATAATATGTGGGGGGTGACAGATGTGGATGGAGAGAGGTAACTGAGCTGATTGTCCTCACCCTGTCTGCAGTGGCGTTGGTTAAGATGGCCTCGGTCACAGTGTCGCAGTATTCCCCCCCGCACAGCCTCTCAGGAGCGCACTTCACTGCGATGGACATGGCCAGACTGCGGCCGTGACGAACCATCCAGTCCACGCCGGAAACATCCGCTGCAGGAGGACAAACAGCTGTTAGAGGAAACGATTCTGAGAGACATGAGGAGTGTGAACATCAGGAGAGGAAAACACTGTTTGGGGTCAAAGTGAGGAAAACACACATTTACTAAGTCACTGTTTTCATGTGAGCCTGAACAGTAAGTCAGGCTGTTGTGATAAATAGTAATCAGAGGCACATTGTTAAGAATCACATGTTTTACTTTCAGGGGAATTGGGTTTGGTGAATGAATATTTGTATAAGAATAAGAACTTCAATTAAGAATGTGAAAATAAAGATATTTATATAAAATGTCCCAATAATTTTTTTTATTTTTTTTTATTTTTTATAACCAGTTAAAAAATGTGTCATAAAAAAAAGAATACAAAAATCAAATATATCTATAAGAAGTTAAAGTAAAATGTAAAAATAAATAAAAATAAAATATAACAAACATATTCATATAAACAAAAATTACAGTACAAATGTTGATAAATATATATAATTGTAATTATTAAGACATTATGAAAACCAACCTAAGATGTGTTGCTGTAACACATTCTTCAGCTCGTCCTCCGACAGGAAGGCACACAGCTCCCCGACGCAGCCTGCTGAAGCCATACGGGTTGCATCCTACACACACACACACACACACACACACACACACACACACACACACACACACACACACACACACACACACACACACACACACACACACACACACACACACACAGGTTTGAGTGTCATTTATTCTCAAACTGAGAGAGGCTCAAACCACATCCTCTCTGCCTGACTTCCGTTTTTCTACCGAGTTCAGAGAGGAAACTGAACCACAGATCAAAATCATTTCTCGACTGATCACACTTCTTTAATTCATGGGTATTTATTTCCGTGTACAATATGTCCGCCCAAAACTCCTCAGAGGTCTCCTACTCGTCTAACACAAACACACTAGCTGATCAAACCAGTAGAAGCTGTTTCACGTTAAGAATGAGTGTTTTTTTAAATCTTCTCGTTAGTAAACGGACGTCTAAGAAGTGTTTTTGAGCCAAATTCTTCCTCGTGTTAGCGCTGCCTGTACTTCTGAAATGTTAAGATCCAGATGTTCAGGAGGTTTAACACAGAAGCTGAATCGTCCTCATAGGTGTCCACCTCTTCAAAACAAAGGCCTGCTGATTAAAACGAGTTAGAGTAATGATAAAGCAGTTTCACATTAAAAAGCAGTTTGGCTGTCGCTAACGTTAGCTTAGCATGTTTCTTTGATTATTTACAATCCAGGTGACCCATGAGTAAAATACGTCATTCTATGTTAAAAATGTGGCTTAAAACTAGATAAAAAGTCAATTTATGACAACTTCTGGCTGAAAACGGCACAACTTTAGAAAATGAATGGACCTTTGTTATGTATTTTTGCAGAGATTGAAGAGCAGGAATGTGAGATATTCAGCAGCTATTCCGTGACCTGAATTCACACAAACACTCCCCTCTGCTCCTACCGTCATACCTCATCGTGTCCCAGCATGCCGAGCAGCGTGGTGGTGATGCTTTTGCGGATCTCTGGGTCCACCTTCGAGCCGGCGCCCTGGATCACAAACCTCAACGCTTGCAGCATCGTCTCCCTGGGCGAGCACAACACAAGCATGAGAACAAACTAAGTAACAAACATGCACCATAACA
>NW_011352377.1:0-6459 GCF_000735185.1 Notothenia coriiceps
GTGTTTTGCACGTACTAGGCAAGCAAAATGTAGTCTAGAGTATGAGGTCTGGATCAAAAGAGTGCGAGACCTCGTTTAGGAGCGAAACAAACAGCTCACAACCCTTGACGTCGCAATGAAGCCTCCATTTAACACCGTGTAGGAAGACGGCTGGCGAGATCATACATAATAAATACGAAAGTACAATACAAAATAAACCAATAACTTACATTGTGCAGTGTAAGCCAGGCTGAGTTGTCATCTCCCTCTATTATATCTTACTGCTACATACATTTGTATGGCACCTTACCAATGTTTGGTACCTCGTGATCATGCAGACCACAGGTATATGAATTTTAAAGTAGTTCACTTCTCACAGAGACCATACACATTCCACCTAACACCATCATTTTGGTCAGGATTGACATGCGACAAGTGACTTCTCGTCTTAGAAGTCGACGAGAACTTCACACGCTGAGTCACACGGATTAAATCTATTAATATCCAACCCGTCGATCACGATTTCCAAGGTTCCGCACTGACACTTTTCATCCGCAAACTCCATAAATACAATTCGCAAAACCATATAAAAAAACTCTCTCCACGCTATCCAAGTTATATTCTCCACCAAAGACCGAGGCGGCAAGAACAAAGGCGGCTACGCGATATCCTCTTGGATACTTCCCGACGTCGTATAAAATAAAACATTCTTATATCGGCGCAGACCACACACTAATTTGTATACTAATCTTAGCCTTATCAGCAATCGGAACAAACCAAACCACGAAAGAGAACATATCCCAGAGTCAGTAGTAGACAGATCTAGCACTTTCCAGGACTATAAAACACTCGCAGAAAAGACATATAACAAAGACAAGAACACTCCCAAAGCCTGCACGCACTCACTAACCACACCCGAACAGCCCAAATCCTAAAAGAAACGAAAGAATGTATTTGTGACGAAAACCGACGCACTAAAGACACCCAACAACAATACTGACCCACGCAGCCGCGCCACCCTCTCAAAGCACGCCAACAAACTACCGGTCCCTAAACAACAACCTACCAAGACACCGGACAACCAACCGCGAGGTTCCACAAACTGTCGGCTAACTTCGAACTCGCAAAGACAGCTGCAGAGGATCTCGGAGCGGCCGGCTCTCCTCGCTGAATCAAACAAAATAGCGCTCGGAAACAAAATCGTCATCAGGGACAACTGGCAGGAGACAGGTATAAGTAAGCACCACACAAACCAACAGACATAAGCCGCCCGATACGTATTCCATGCGTGTCGCTACCAATTGCGCTGCACAGTTGCTTCACATGTACACTTTAAAACTAACCTACGATACATAGAGTGTACAACAGCTAATCACTCTGACCAACACAAAATCTCCGCACACAAGTGCCTACAACCACAAAACAACTCTTCAGATACCCCAAACAACTACCTTGATAACCACCACACAAAAGAAAGTTAAACTATTAACCCACTAAAACAAAAAACTACTCAACCCACGAATGAAGAATTACGAACAATACAAACACACACGCTTATTACGTGACCAAAAAACTACAGAAAAAAATACTAGATACAAGTCTCATAATCAACACAACGGAAAAACAACCACCACGAAACCAACACACAAGAACTACATCAACTACACATCAAACCAACAAACCAAACCTCTCCACAACCAACCAGCACGCCTTAAAGCCGAAATGCAACACAACACCGTCACAACGCCACAGTCTTTTATTTTGATAGGAGAGAGCACAACAAATGACCAAAACCACACACAAGAACACTGGCACTCGCAACCCACAAAAATAGTTGCGCTCATTTCTAATATATAAGCCTCACCTTACGCCCATCTGCCCCTCAAAACTAGTCACTTACCCACCGACCAAGCTATACCGGACCATATTCATAAACTCATCACACCCCAAAAAAAGAGCAATAACCAGTGCCCGAGGACACACCACAGAATAAGTCACACCAATTAATTTCCCCAACGCTAGTCCTTTGTCTACGGCTGACACAACACCTCCTCTAACCCCAAAAGGAGACACAAATCCCACAGTACAACTCCGCAAAATAAAGACTAAACACTCTGAACTACACAAAAAAACAGCACCACCAACCACACCCGCCAAATACGATTGAGCGTGCACACTCTCGAATTCCACAAAAAACCCACAAACCACACATTCTTCGTCTCTTTACCTTTCCTTGAGCTAAACACAACAACGTCCGATAATCCATCGGATTAATCTCCTATGCTATTTGGGCGTCTCGGGGCATAATTCCCGGAGGCACCGACTTAATACATTTCGTCGGACACTATGCGGCAATTCGCAGCTGCCAATAGCCAGAAAATAGCCATGAACCTCTCGTAAATTTTTTATATACCAGAATACATTATAACATGTATTTGTATATATCAAGGTCAGAATCACAGTGGTTAGGGCAAAGATTGACGTTTTTCTGATGTTTTACGTAGATACTACAAAGAAGCTAGAAAGGTTAGATTTTGCATTCTCTAGAGGCAGAGCGTCGGGCCAGACAGCGCTCCCCCCCCGTCCCGTTCAATGTAGTGTGCGAGACGAGTACGTAGCGTTGTGTGTCTGTGTGTGGTGCGTCTCTACCGCCTCTCTTGTCCGAGGCTCCACAAGCCAGATTTTGTAAAATTGGCAGAGCTCACCACCTGTTACGAGGAACACGAATCTCCACATGTCTACCCTACTTTTATAATGTTCGAATCATAAATCTAATGGCCAGAAGCTAAATGCTAACGTTATGCTATAAAGGAACTACAGCCGAGTCCAGCAGCACGACTTCAACGTCACGCCAACTTAAGATCCATATTCAAACATACAGATTCTAAATGGAACGAGTTGAAGCGTTTGTTTGAACAGTCTGCAGGAGGCAGGGACTTGCTTTCAAGCAGAACAGAAACTAACTTAGAGGAGTGTTTACGTGTTCGGCGTAATGACGTACAACGACCTCCACGACTTCTGTAGTCCTATTCAGCCACTTGGTAACAACCATCGTTTCTCAGACACGTCAACTCTTCAGAAATCACCAGTGGGGTCACTGCTGATGGATTTAATGTCGTAGAACAAAACGTGATCCGTCTCTTCAATGTGTCTCAACCACAGACCTTATTTCAGATATTTTCAAAAATCCTATGGAGAGATCCCATTGGCTCTGAGACGAGGGAACAGGAAGTGGTAAAACGCTGACTCACTTCGGGGTTTTAGGACGCGTCACTGCACCGCTCTATTAAACTTGTACTTTCTTTGCTCAGGCCCGTACAGGATGTTGAAGAAGCTTCACAAGACGTTGATAGCGAAGTCCAACCAGGACATCGTGCTGATAGCTAACGCCTTGTTCAGACAGCGGGGCTTCAAGATGGAAGAGGCCTTCCTGTCCTCCAACAAAGCAAACTTCCAGTGTGAGAGCAGAGCGCTGGACTTCAGCAGCCCCAACGCAGCTGCAGACGAAATCAACCAGTGGGTCAGCAATAAGACCAAAGGTAGGAGACGTGGATTAACGTAACAGCTGTCTGATAATATAACATATTCTTAAATAGTAAAAGCAGGTGTGAGAATATATCTTTACATTGTTATATATCATTCTTTGTTGAAAAAATATTTCATAGTGCCAATGTGTGTATTAACTCTTGACACTAAAGGTCTCTCCATCGATACACTAACAAAAGACAGCGTTGTGTGGTTTCCATCGCCCTCTTTGCATTCAGTTTTTGTATTGATATTCTTTTCATTTTCATTTGCAAGAGATTTACAATGAAGGATTTTAGTAAACTGACGTCTGGATCTTAAGAAGGGCTGGGGAAAAAATTATATATCCTCACAGTATCTTTGACCAAATACCTGGCATGGATATTATGATGATTTTGTAGTGATGACTTTGGGTACACAAGGAGATTTTTGATAAATAACCATGAGTATTGTTGATATAATGGGTAAGCAGATATAGGCAAATGGTCTAAGTTCAGAAAATGTATATCACTTCACTCTAATGCAGCCTTTGAAACCAGGAATAGAAACACTTTCCCTTCGATGTATCACCATATCCAAGATTTCAGACGATATCTAGTCTGTTAGCACGACTTTCATTACATTTCTAAGCCTTAATCTAAAGTTATCAGAGAAATGAGGAAATGTTCGCAGCAGCCAATCATCATCAAGGAAACACAGATTTGTTTTAACATTAAACTACTTTATCGTTACAGGATGTATTCACCAAGTCTGTTTGTTTTGGAGGGGAAGAAGTCTCTGCAGATTAGTTTGCTTTTTAGTAGAAACATCCTGAACAATTAACAATAAAGTTATCCTAACCAATCCAACGCTACTTTACCAAACCCACGTCTTTTGCAATTAGTTTCAGACCCCTAGTGGTAGAAAATGACTTGACCAAAGCCCCCATATACTAACCTGAAAGTCATTTAATATATTTTTCTTACATAAAAAAAAAAACATATTCAACTTTAATCTGTACAGTATAAGTCTTTGTGTTTGTAATGTGGTCAACTTCACATCCTGATATGCTGCAGCTGAATTCTTGTCTTTTTTGTTGTTGTTTTGATTAAGAGCCCCCTAGTGGTAGAAAATGGTACACATTGTACATTTAACCCCTATTCTGCTTTCAACATTTTAAAAGTCACCTATTATGTAAAATACACTTTTCCATGTCTTAAATAGATGGGAGTAACACCTACGTCACTTCCGGGCGAAAATTACAGCCCCGCCCACTTTTGAGGGAAAACAAAGCTGTCATTTGAATGGCGGCGAATACAAATTCTGAAGTTTTTGCCAATCCGATCAGAAATGTAAGAAAACCGTGGGTTTTGGATCTTCAAAGAGCCCGATTACGATGGCCAGTCAGGCAAACAATTACATTACATCATTGGAAATCGATGATCGGGCTCTATATATGGTTGAATTAAAATCAGTAGGCGAGGCCGTCATTTCGCCAGCTGTTACTCTCATGAGCGAGGCGGAACATAATAGTTTTATCACGCCAACAAGCTGCTGTCGTTTATTGCACCTCAAACATTAAAACAAATCCAGAGTGTGGGGTTTTTCCTTCTCTGGATGTTTTTCCTTGTACGATGTGAGGGTCTAAGGACAGAGGGTGTCGTATTCTCATACTGATATTCTGTACAAACTGTGAAGTCCACTGAGACAAATGTAACTTTTGTGATATTGTGCTATATAAATAAACATTGGTTGATTGAGTTACGTGTTTCTGTACTTCCTCTAAGAAGAAAGGACAGTAACAGAAGATCTCTGTGGCTTCAGGCTTGATAGCCATTCAAATGACAGCGTTGTTTTCCCCCAAAAGTGGGCGGGGCCGTAATTTTCGCCTGGTAGTGACGTAGATGTTTCTCTCATCTATGGACATCGATCGCCTACTGCTATATTTAACCATATATCGAGCCCGATCGTCGATTTCCAATGATTTCATGTAATTGTTTGCCTGACTGGCCATCGTAACCGGGCTCTTTGAAGATCCAAAAATCCACGTTTTTCTTAAATTTCTGATCGGATTGGCAAAAACTTCACAATTTGTACTGACCGCCGTTCAAATGACAGCTTTGTTTTCCCCCGAATGTGGGCAGAGCCATCATTTTTGCCCGGAAGTGACGCATGTGTTACACTCATACATAAACATGTGTCCCCTCTGTGTAAAGAGACTCTGAAAGTTTCAGGAACAAACCCTCTCTCTTTTTGTCCTGATCGATTTATATACTATATTTAAAGGAGCTTTAAGGGTTTAAACACAAAGGCCCTCATGCAGTATGCTAACCTGCAAGTCCTTTTATAGTTTGTTTGTGCATAAAAGCAAACAAACTCTACTAAACTCTTGACTGTAATGTGGTCAATTTGATGTCCTAATATGCTGCTGCATTTTTGCCTCGTCCTCTGTGAGACTTCTCTTGTCTTTCTTTAATATAAAAACTCTTCTCGTGTTGCATACCTCTCTGCAGGTAACATCCCCAGCCTGATCAAAGCAGACATGTTGGACCCGGCTCTCACTCGACTCGTGGCTGTCAACGCAATCTACTTCAAAGGTCTGTGGAAGTCCCGCTTCCAGCCGGAGAACACCAAGATGAGGCCCTTCACCGGGGGGGACGGCAACATTTCCAAAGTCCCCATGATGTCCCAGCTCTCCGTCTTCAGTATGGGTGAGTGCTGGCGTGAGAGAGGTTTCTAAATCTATGGCTTTCTGTGCGAAGCTCCCCATTTAAATATCACTGAATAGAGAAAGTAGTTTCTCCAATGGTTTGGATGCTCTTTGATGCCGGATCGGAGATTATTGATTACATGTCACCACTAAATGACATTTGTGACGAGGTGTTTTAGAGCAATAACGAGAGGGTGAGACTCTGCTGTAGCATTTAATTGATACTAGGGCTCAGATATACAAAGCAATGATTAGAACTATTTAGA
>NW_011352377.1:6583-6971 GCF_000735185.1 Notothenia coriiceps
AATCTAATGGCCAGAAGCTAAATGCTAACGTTATGCTATAAAGGAACTACAGCCGAGTCCAGCAGCACGACTTCAACGTCACGCCAACTTCAGATCCATATTCAAACACACAGATTCTAAATGGTACGAGCTGAAGCGTTTGTCTGAACAGTCTGCAGGAGGCAGGGACTTGCTTTCAAGCAGAACAGAAACTAACTTAGAGGAGTGTTTACGTGTTCGGCGTAATGACGTACAACGACCTCCACGACTTCTGTAGTCCTATTCAGCCACTTGGTAACAACCATCGTTTCTCAGACACGTCAACTCTTCAGAAATCACCAGTGGGGTCACTGCTGATGGATTTAATGTCGTAGAACAAAACGTGATCCGTCTCTTCAATCGGTCTCAA
>NW_011352377.1:7011-7288 GCF_000735185.1 Notothenia coriiceps
TTACGTGTTCGGCGTAATGACGTACAACGACCTCCACGACTTCTGTAGTCCTATTCAGCCACTTGGTAACAACCATCGTTTCTCAGACACGTCAACTCTTCAGAAATCACCAGTGGGGTCACTGCTGATGGATTTAATGTCGTAGAACAAAACGTGACCCGTCTCTTCAATGTGTCTCAACCACAGACCTTAGTTCAGCTACTTTCCTAAATCCTATGGAGAGATCCCATTGGCTCTGAGACGAGGGAACAGGAAGTGGTAAAACGCTGACTCACTT
>NW_011352377.1:7328-7572 GCF_000735185.1 Notothenia coriiceps
GAATAGAAACACTTTCCCTTCCATGTATCCAAGATTTCCGACGATATCTAGTCTGTTCACACGACTTTCATTACATTTCTAACCCTAATCTAAAGTTATCAGAGAAACAAGCTGAGGAAATGTTCGCAGCAGCCAATCATCATCCAGGAAACACAGATTTGTTTTAACATTAAACTACTTTATCGTTACAGGATGTATTCACCAAGTCTGTTTGTTTTGGAGAGGAAGAAGTCTCTGCAGATTA
>NW_011352377.1:9451-9680 GCF_000735185.1 Notothenia coriiceps
GTAAGAAAACCGTGGGTTTTGGATCTTCAAAGAGCGTGATTACGATGGCCAGTCAGGCAAACAATTACATTACATCATTGGAAATTGACGATCGGGCTCGATATATGGTTAAATTAAAATCAGTAGGCGAGGCCGTCATTTCGCCAGCTGTTACTCTCATGAGCGAGGCGGAACATAATAGTTTTATCACGCCAACAAGCTGCTGTCGTTTATTGCACCTCAAACATTA
>NW_011352377.1:9720-9932 GCF_000735185.1 Notothenia coriiceps
AGTTTTTCCTTGTACGATGTGAGGGTCTAAGGACAGAGGGTGTCGTATTCTCATACTGATATTCTGTACAAACTGTGAAGTCCACTGAGACAAATGTAACATTTGTGATATTGTGCTATATAAATAAACATTGATTGAGTTACATTTTCTGTACTTCCTCTAAGAAGAAAGGACAGTAACAGAAGATCTCTGTGGCTTCAGGCTTGACAGCC
>NW_011352377.1:11062-12218 GCF_000735185.1 Notothenia coriiceps
TCCAATGGTTTGGATGCTCTTTGATGCCGGATCGGAGATTATTGATTACATGTCACCACTAAATGACATTTGTGACGAGGTGTTTTAGAGCAATAATGAGAGGGTGAGACTCTGCTGTAGCATTTAATTCATACTAGGGCTCAGATATACAAAGCAATGATTAGAACATTTGAAGGAAAATCTAATTAGCTTTTTCTGCATTTCGATGCTTTTTTGGGAAACAAATTGTCTTCAGACTTGCTCTCCACGTTAGTATTTTGTCACCATAACTGTACGAAAAGTCAAAAAACCCAGTAATGATTTAAGAAGCCCTGCGTTATTTACTCAATATAATCGTAAGAGTATTATTAACATGATGTCAATATCACTATTCATTTGTAAGTATCATGGTGTATTTGCACAGCACTAATCACATATTATCTATTATCCTACCAGATCAGAAGGTTATCATTTTACATTTGATAAGTGATAAGAGCTAGCTACTGTAAGACAAGTTAGATTACACTTCATAGTACGTCCAATCTATATCCAGAGGAATTGATTCTATATAAGAGGCCGTCGGCATGAATGAGCAACATATCTTTTGGGACATGTGGTATTTTATTGTGTCTTTAGTGATACTCTTTTACACATCTAGTGACACGAATTAGTGGGCTTTTCATATTTTAGTACAGATGAGTCGATAACTTGGAGAAAAACTTGTATATTATCTTCTAGGGCTGTACCCGAATATCCGAATATTCGTTCGTTGGAGTACTATTCGGGTTTCAATTTCGTTATTCGTTTGGTTTTTTCGTTTTTTTTTCTCAAATTGAATTTATTGAAATCTCCAATATCAACGTAAGAGCTTGTTCGTGGGGTGCTAACACTTAACCATAAACGTTATTGTTTACTTTCTCAGTCTTTATATGTAGATATGACTTTTCTCCGTTAATATCGGTCACTTTGTTTCCATAGCAACAACAATTTCCTGTCAACAGCGCTACCTCTCCTTCAAAATAAAAGCATGTCCATAAATAGGAAGCCAAGCCAAACTACACTTAAGACACAGCTGCAACGAAAGTAACAAACACGATGCGATATCCTTTTCGATTTCAAAGAACACAAATTGGGTTGTCAAAATACACGTGTTGAAGCGGTTCGCTGCTGATTACTC
>NW_011352377.1:12264-15094 GCF_000735185.1 Notothenia coriiceps
AATATGTGCGGGTAGCGGGGCGGGTTCGGTATTGCACGTCGCGGGAGCGGGTCTTGAAAATCAGACCCGTGCAGGACTCTGGTCTGCGCCGGAAGATGTGTAAGCTTTCTGCTGTCCTGATTTCAATGGGGAGCTCATTCCACCATTTTGGAGCCAGGATATCAAACCCACGTGTTTTTTCTGATGGGAACTTGGGTCCCCCTCGCAGTGCGGGTGCAGCGAGCCGTTTGGCTGATGCAGAGCGGAGTGCACGTGCTGGGGTGTACGGTTTAACCATGTCCTGGATGTAGGAAGGGCCAGATCCATTCACAGCATGGATTTAAAAACTCTTTTGCAACTCGTGCAGTAAAAGCCAAGTCTAAGAGGTATGCTGACTTTCACTCAAACCGTACTGTTTATAACACTTTGGCTTTAACTTGTGCAGGGGATTATCAGTCGTTGGAGTTTAAAGTTTTTTTTAATAAGGAGTTTTTCTCGTTCGCTTGCCTTTCCTTCCTTATGAACCATTTCCACAGTCTATACTTTCAATATGTTTTATTCTTTACATCACTGTTTCATCATGCATTGTCCAAAACTCCAGAGTGTCTTTAACTTTAACATGAAGTCATATATTTCTTTAAAATAACCACTGCTTGTACCTTCCACAATAACTTCCAGAAAGATGGCATCAAAAAGTCTGCAGATTTACGGCTTTAATTTAGTTTGTTTTTATGACGTTATGTCCCCCAGCCATTGCCAGTTTGTGACTCATGGTTCAGCTTGTGTTGAGCGGAGAGGAAACGCAGGCGTCGACATGCCACATGGGTTGGATATTATTTAGTCCGGTGTGAAATGAAATGACACACTCGCTAGTTTGTCTATATTTAGATGAGAGCTGTGCATAGCCTCTCAGTCAGTGCTGCTCTTACACTCAGGACATGCAGTGCAGACATTCGTCCTGCTGAGTGTTCACTGCTGGATTTCTGCACCACACTTTGCTCATAAAAGGTTTGCAGCCTTTAATAACCTGGCTGATACACTCGTATGCATTTAATGGGATTAACATACGGTGCCGTGATTTAGTTTAATGGTCATATAAAGCATGGACAATGAATGTGGTACGAGGTGTGACTTTATGTGCTTTTCTTTGGCCAAAAAACAACTTTCACATCTAAGTTAAGCCGTTCATTTTGTATTATCTTGAGGCTAAGGCCACACGAGGACGATAACGGTCCTATCTGCTACAGTTCTCTATCATATAGACCAGGGGTGCCCACACTTTTTCAGCTTGGGAGCTACTTTTAAAATGACCAAGCCCAAAAGATCTACCTACAGGGCCGCCCCTGCCCAATCTGTGTCGCGAGCGCTAGGGGGGAGGGGGGTGCTAGTGGACTAAACGGCGGATAAACTAATTGCGCCGCATAAGTGCTTCAGGTGAGGAGGGGAGGCCCCCTCGTAACTGCATGAACCCGTATGGCACAAGACAACTCAGACTGACTTACCTGCACGTCAATCAAGTGGCAAATGCCATAGTAAGGATGGATGATAGGCTAACTTTAAAAAAAACTATAAATATACTTTTTTTTTCCCTTTGTTTTTTTCAATGCCATGCCATCTACCCACACTACCTTTGCGATCGACTGGTCAATCGCGATCGACGTATTGGGCACCCCTGATATAGACGGTTCGGCCACACGAGGCCGACATGGAAACGCATATAACGATACCCATCCCTACTGAGCAGCCAGCGCGGTCAGAGAAACAAAGAAATTAGTTTCAAAAACAGGAAGTTCTTCAACAGAAAATCCTGAGAATGGATGGAGATATCCACATAATACTTGTTATTCATAACGAGGGGCGTTGTACAAATCTAGACTCGAGTATCTTTCATAATTACAACCATCCTGACTATAGCAGCAGCAGCTATCGATTATTTGGTAGTTGGACCATATTAGATAGATAGATAGCATTCTCCATCTTCAGAACACTGACCAAAACTCACCTTTTCAGTCCAGCTTTTAATGAGTGATTGATGCCAAGTCCTTGTGATGAATGTGGTTTGATTGCTCGATTTTAATTTGACTTTTTATCTTATTTTTTATTTGTTTACCAACTGTTAAAGCTCTTGATAGGTACAATGGGAAATTATTTTTGTTCCAGCAGCAGTTACAAGCATATCACACGTTTACAATATTTTAAAGCTACAATAAGTATATGCAAATTCACAATAGAAAAAACACATATATCCCTGTACTATAGACACATAACACATACATTAAGTAATACAGATAAAAACATACTTTTGCCTTAGTGTGGGAGAGAAACTCCGTCTGGACCTCTTTGCAGATCATTTACATGCACAAAAACCTATATAACACACTCAAGGAAAGGGAAAACCCCTAAAAAGCAGAATAGGACCCCTTTAACTTCTTCTTCCTCCTCTCCTCCCCTCCTCAGGTTTGGCCAGCACCCCTCAGGGTCTGAAGTACAGAGTGATCGACCTCCCGTACCACGGGAACACGATGAGCATGATGATGGTGATTCCCTGGGAGGAGGAGACCCCTCTCTCCAGAGTCCTTCCTCACATCAGCATCGCCACCGTCAAGAGCTGGAGCAAACTCATGCACATGAAGAAGGTCCGCCTGTTCATCCCCAGGTAACACACACACACACACACACACACACACACCATGTATACATCACTTCAGGGGACATTACATTGACTTACATGCATTTCCTAGAGACTTACCCTAACCCTAAAACCAAGTCTTCACCCTAAATGTAATGATTCCCCGGGACCTCCATTTGTGTAAACAGATGTAGGTCCCCACAAGTATAGTAATGCTAGGCC
>NW_011352378.1:0-15827 GCF_000735185.1 Notothenia coriiceps
AGAGTTTGATGAAGAGAGAAACGGTGTGTTTAACGGAGTTTGCAGGAAAAGGTGATCTAGTAAACATGAGTAAAGTCCAAATGCTGCTGTCGTTGAAGAAGCAGCGACTCACTGCTGCTGCTGACGATATATTTGCTCTGTTTGAAAAAACGATAGCAGAGCTCGATGAGGAGCTGTCTCTTTCCAAAGAGGAGAACGAGAGACTCCAGAAACTACTGGACGCTGTTTTACAGCCTCAGCTTCGGATACACAGAGCAGGTCTGTTCCCTTTACTCTTCATTAACACTTTCAACCAGGTTTTTTTTTTACTCTCCTATAGTACACATTGGAATGATTTCTTATTTTATGTTTTACAACTAGGCTATATTAAATAGATAAAGGTGTGCTCTCTAGCTCTCTCGCTCTCTCTGTCTCTCTCACAGAGGCTGTGTGCTCCTACGTGGCGATGACGCCTTGTGTTAAAAAATAAGAATAAACATAGGCCTATTTGTAAAGTGGAGGGACACAAACTGGATTTCGAAAAGTGTCACGGTTAAACTCCTTGGTTTCAGTTGTGTGCGAGCCTGTTTTTCAGGTCTCAGGCTTGAAAATGACATTCCCACAACAAATGACTCTTCCCTTCTAAAAGGGGTAAATTAATAATCTTTTTTTCTCAAAGCAATGATTAACCTGTGAGTTGATGTAGAAGAGTCAAAATCAATATACATTTTTTTATTTTAAAGGAAATTCAGATCGAACATGGTAAAAAAAAACATTACATATAGTGAAAACCACCCTTGAATGACGGGATAGTAGATTAAAAGCGTTAGGAATCCAAACTATAACATAAGTACCCTGTATCAAGATTGATGCAGAAAAAGTGACATTTTACCTTTTTTAGAGGTTTAGCACAAAAAAACCACTTCTGGGGTCATTTGGGCTGATTTCCCCTATCTCTGGCCCCCCTCAGTCGATTTTGATGATTGACACCTCTTTTGAACCGTTAGAGCCAATAGAATTGAGGGGAAGTTCCTAAATCCACCTACACGCTCCATTGAAGAGTGAGAGTGATGCATACGGAGTTTGCCCAAACCGAAAGCTATGTTACGCTCTGACAACTGAAAAATAGGTTTATTGCTGATAGATTATCAGTAATCATTTCAAAGTGACACAGACACATTGGATTAACCTTCAGCAGCGTTTTTATCGTTTGAATGCCATTGAACACAACTTTTGATCAGAAACAGCAAAAGGTAAGACTCTCCTTCCGTAAAGCTTCCCCTGTCGCGAAGTGATGATACTTATATTTCTAGATCTGTGGAATCTCAGCTTGCTAGCTAATATCTTGTTTGTGCAAATCCGATAAGTAATAGTATTAGTATTTCTGCCGTGAGTTCTGTGCTCAGGGCTCATTTAGAGGCTTCTTGTGGGACTTGTGTTTTGTTTCGATAAAAATTGTTCGTATCGTCAGATAGCTGAGTTTCTTCCCGCTAGGTGGGTATGACACATTCATAGTTTGTTAAATGTTAAGAAGCCCTCAGATGCAGTTTCTTGCAGATGTTGCGTTCATGCCTCCGCCCGTGGTAAAAAGGTAATGAACTGAACAAATTGTAAATCATGTGAACTTACAGAACTGTAAAAACCAAACAAAAAACAAGTATTTACTGCAAAAATACAGTAGTACAGAGCAACACAGGTGGGGCATACAGGTATGCTGCAAAAGGCCTAACGGTTCTTCTGGAGGAAGATTAAGGTATACATAATGTGTCGGCTCAATCCCCAGTTACGTTTGAGTCGCAGAGAGGCTAAACTTGGCTATAAACTGTGACGCCTTATCGAAGAGAAAGTCCATATTGAAGCCATATAGTTTTAAGGATATTTAATAGAGAAAATCATAGCATAGTAACTATGGACAAAACGGTCAACAGAAAAAATGACAGCACAAGCTCACCCTCTGTCATCCCACTCAACATAAATCATGTGACTTAAATGGACAAACCACACCCAAGTGACAATTACCGGAAGTGATCAACAAACAAATAAAAGTGACGTAAACAAATAATAATAATATAAATAATGAACTTGGGCTAAGTAGCATTATGGCACCTACACATAACATACCTGACGTGGAAACGTTACTCGTGGATGGGGCTACAGAACTACCAGAAAGACAGTCTAAAACGGTATTTATATATGTTTAGTAGGTTGTGGAAGTGCGCACCAAAGTATTTGTTGATTTTTATTGGTATTCATTATTTTTATATTTATTTAAATGTGAAATTTATTTTATTTTTTTAATTGGTTTTTCAGTTGAATTATGCTTAAAGTAATCAACTGTTAAAAACATACTGTTCAAATTATTATTATTATACATTTTTTAGAAGTTCAATAAATGGATCTTTTCAAAGTCAATGAATAATCTTGATATCAATATTGACCAAAAATAATATTGATTTTTGCCATAATCGAGCAGCCCTACTATTTGTGCAATATATACCCGGCTGCTAAATCCTAAGAACTGTTACCAGATGTGTATTTTGTAAATTGTGTAACTTTTTATTATTTAATTACTTTTTTTTTTACTTCAATACTTTCTAATTCATGTAAAATATGTAACATTAAGCTGTCAGTGGCTCTTTTTCTGCTGTAACAAGTAACGTACATTTCCCCTCTGTGAGACTGATGAAGGTATTCTGATTCTGATTAACCCTTTTTACTCTGTTTACACTTTAAACTCTTTATTACACTTTAGGCTCTTTGTTAACACTTTAAACTCTTCATTAGAGTTTAAACACTTTCGACTCTTTGTTAAGCTGACAATTGAATACATTAAAATGAATTAATAAATCAATTATCATGCAATTATATTGACCAAAAAGTAATATTAAAAATAAATGTAGAAAATATTTAATTCATATTTTTGTAATGTTCCCCGTTATAAATGTATTTTTAAATGATTTATTCATTGTTAAATGTATGCATTTATTTTTTCATCTTGAGAAAGAAAATCAAATAAATGTAAAAAGAAAATAATACAAAATTACATTTTGGGTGTATTCAGATTGCGGGTTCCCTCTTCTATCATCATTTATAGAAGTGCAACCTTAAGCATGTACAGCAGTAAAATGCAACATTGACAATAATCAAGAAACATCATAAATCAAATACTGACAGGGAACATTTTATTACAGTATCATTACATTTACATAAGAAGGTGCTGTACATTTTTCTGATAATACTTTCACTTAAAGTGGACCTATCAAGCTATATTTGAACAATATATGTTAGGGCCATTACTATATAAAGTATATAAATATAGTGTTTTTTTGAAAATACCAAAAAGATCCTGCATTTTAGCCATACCTCATTTCGCTCTATTTGCAAGAGCAAATAGAGCGAAATGAGGTATGGCTAAAATGCAGGATCTTTTTGGTATTTTCAAAAAAACACTATATTTATATACTTTATATAGTAATGGCCCTAACANGCTGTCAATCAGCAATCAAGGTCACTGACCAATCAGCTGGCAACTACCAGGATTCATCAATCTAGTATCTAATCTACATGTATTCACTGAATTTGGGCAGCATTTCAAATGGGGAGAGGAACTCTTCTACCACTAAAGCCAAGTACATTTGTATCCATCTGCAGATTCAGCCAGTTTTTAACACAGGATACACTCACAATAGTACCCTTGCAAAAAAAAAATTCCCATTCATGGTAATGTGTGCTTTTCCCAGAAAGTGACGCAGCGTAGGTTTTTCCTTGTCTCTGTTTATGCGTCTTTCATACAGTCACGAATTTGGATATTTAAGAGCATGCATGTCTGTCTGTGTACAAGATGTTTAAAAACTGTGTGCCACTCCTCATGTCATCGAACCACATGAAACAGATGTGTCTCGAAGATCCTCTCACTCGAGTGTTACTGGTTTCCAGCACTGTTTTCCTTTACATTACTTTCCTCAGCTGCCTGCGGTCGAACCCACTCACGAAGGTTGCCCTGTAAAAAATGAAAAAAAGGCTCAGCAATGGACATCAAAGGCATGAGACATGAGCTGGCACACATCTGGGACCAAAACCAGCCCTAATTCCCATCTATCCAGCCACTGTGAGGAGGAGGGATCAATAAACAACTGCTACATATTAGCACATGGGCGCACATTCATGCAAACACAACATGCGACTGAGACATATGGATACACTTTTTAAGCTATCTTTCTCCCCATTGTCTCCTTTTCCTTTGCTTATAGAAAACAATGAATTTTCTTTGAAGGGTATTTGTAAATCATGGTTGAAATTCAAAATGGTGTCGCCTTCTGGTGTTTTATGTTGCAGCCTTTTCACATCTGCGGCCTATGTTTTCTACATCATTCACACATAAGTGCTTCCTATTGAGACTCTGGCTGCATTCCCTCTGTTGTGACGGGATGAGATCATGGGTTTTGCTACGAGGTGTGTTTTCATAGTTTGTGATGTAATTACTTATTTGTTGCAGCATAGTATGAAGTTCTCATAAGTATGTTTCACAATACTACGTGTCAGATATTTTTGGTGTGTGCACTCAAGGCTTGACACAACATCTGCAGCCCACCTTTAGGAGCTTCGAAACCACAACCATGCCGTTATAGAGTATGGGCATTAAGAAGGCACATTAAAAGAGGCTTTTTGCTTGCTTCTCATTATAATAAATGCTGGTTAATGAGATGGAAATGTAGCCTAGATTGCCATCACATGGCCATTGTGAGGAACTACAGCTTATTGGTCCTTGGCCAAACATTGAATAAAATGCTTATAATATCTGTTCCTGTTCTTGTACAGGGTGCGGTAGAGCCAAAAAATCAAGGTAAAGGAGTTAGTAAAAAAAGTGGTCAGCATTTACCCAATATTTCAGCCTTGGTATAAATCTTTTTTTATTTTATTAGAGAAAAGGGATGGATGCACATAAAAAAACACATGATATTAAATAAACTAAACGTCTATTGTATATAGCTGTAGTCACTGGCAATGGCGTTACATAAAGAAAATCTGAATACTAGTTGTTGATGTGCACTTTTAGTTTGTTAGCCTCAAAACTAAATCAATGAAAAGAGACAAGATGTTTTGCCTCTATGCCCAGGAGCCAAATTCCCCATTCGTCCATGTTACTATACTTCTACCTTTTACCACTAGGTGGTGGCATTGCCCGGTTTCTATACGAGGGAAGAGATTGATATGTTGTCGTTTATGGTTTAATCACAGATTGTGAATATCTGCCAGCGCCTGAGGAGGTTAAGACCAAAGTGAGTAATAGCCATCCAGATGGTGAGTCATGAATTGTGGCAGTATACTGGCAGAACAGAATCATTATAAAGCATGCAAACTGCAACCTTTAACAGATTAATGTCACTGATCTAATCACTCTCAAGACGTAAGTAAACAAACCTCAGGGATTTACTGCGATACTTCTGGCATTCTCTCAGCTCTGCTGCCTGACAGGGTTACAAATTAAAAGTCATTCAAGTTGTTTTAGGTGGAGGATGTTTTAGTCTTTCAGAGGCCTCTACAGTATCTTCAAAACATTTGCTGTTCTGTTTCACCATTATATATGTATCTTTCACCAGCCCAGGATTTATTTAGCCCAATAATAATACTACATGAAACTTAGTACTTTTACCTCTTAGTACTATATCCTCTTAACAGTTAGTGAATTCAACCTCAGAAATTGATATGCTAAGGGAGTTTATGCTATAGTCCACTAGAGCAATCAGCACTAAGCGCCATGTCGCATCACCTACAGTGAGGAAATCACTATTTCTTCTGACTTTAACATGGTAGCAGCCATAGTTTAATGTTTATAGATTGGTTGGTGTTTGAAAGTGTAATAAAAGTGTGTTATTCTCTGTGACGTGCAAAATGAATAGACAGTGGATGGAGACAATGGCTGGAGTGTGATCCCAGTCCCTGCTAGATGAACTTAATGTTTCAAATTGAATTTATCCAATCATTCCCCACAGTTAATTGTGTATAAAATAACAAAAGTGAGCTGATTCATCTGTGCTTTCGACCTTATTGGATTTATCACATCTGGCCTGACTTTCGACCAGGTGTTTTAATATGTTTGCACTTCTGTTTGTTCTTATATCAGACCAATAAACTGACCTCAGTTCAGTTGTAAAAGGCAATAGGGTTCTGCTGACAGCTGTGACTGAGAGTTTCCTGGCAACGGATGGAACAAAATAAAGGGAGATACATGCCAACAAAAAGGGAAATGCTATTATGCTACTAATGCTATCTTCCATTGCACCAGTCAACGCAACATCATCTTAGTGTATACTCACCTTTTCTTCTCTTCTGTCCTTACTTAGGATAAAAAGTCACTTATTATGTTTTGTGAGCCAAGTAGCATTTTCCTGCGCCACAGTCCCTGAAGGCACCAGGATAAAGTGATGTTCACTGAGCTGTGACAGCGTCTCGCAGCAAAACGCTGAGTTACATTGTTAATAGAGTGGATGACAGATTTTGATGTTACTGCACATGCATGTTCTGAGCTAAGAGGCACTGCTTCCAATGTCAATTCTCTGAAAAGTCTCCAAATTTATATTTAGTGTGCCTGACGTCCCTCCACTGTCCATTAACTGCCCCTGATGAGTTGGAAACAGGTGTTCTCTGTAATGTCTTTATCACTGAATTGGCAAAAGTAGAAAACACTCACATAAAACCACAGTCCCCTGTGTTATCTAAGGTGTACAACAAATCCATCTACTCCGCTTTCCCATTTAAGCTTCTCTTCATTCAATTACATTTTGTAAATGGTGTGTTTACTGCCTCATCACGCTCCTCTGGGTGCTCTTCTTCATACTTCACAGTTGGGAAAGTTGGGCCCAGGCATGAAAACAAAACAGAACTAAGTGCCAGATTGTGAGTGAAATTGTTTAAAAAGGTTTTTTTTTTATTTTTCTTCTATAAACAAGAGATACTGATACAACTCTGTTCAATTAGATTAAATCACAGCTCTTAACATTTCACTACTTTGCATTATATATGCATGGCACAACATTGATACCATTCAACAGCTCAATTTAAATCAAGTAAACATTTGTTATTCATTACTGTATAATAAGAAACGTTGTTCTTCATATGTTTGTATTTATGAGTTTGTGAAATAGGGTTTTGTCAGTGACTATATTATTTATTTTACCTATTTACTTCCTTCTCTTCCTCCACATCGCTGTAGCCATGGTGACAAAGCTGATCGATTAGATTTCACCCTAATCCAAATCAACAGAAACATATGACAGCAGATGGTTAGCAGACGTAGAGCAGAGCTGAGGGAGGGCTGGGCAAAATAAGAACTCAATTAAACTCATTCGGCTCATTTGCATTAACAGTGTGTGATGTTAGCTAAACCTGATTGTAACAGGAACTGGTGAAGGGACTTGACAGAAGGTAAAAGTTATAGAAATTAAGAAAAAGTACATTTGATCCAAAAAAAAAGAAAAAGTGAGAAGTACAGACAACAAGTTTAAGTGAATCTTGCAGCAATTTCGGCAACACAAACTTTTCCCCCTCTTAAATACAGATTGTGCTCTACCCTTCACATAAAGTTTGAACTTGGAATCGTACGGAAAATGAATTTGCTTTACTGTTTGTTCACATGGATGTCATTAACATACTTGCATGCACGAGCAGATGAGGAGGAGGAGATGAAAATGTGAGGTTGGTGGCTCCGACCTTTAAACAGATGGTGTCCAGACAGACGAGGAGTTATTAAACCAGGAGAACTGCTGTAGAAAAAGAAGGGAGGGGACATTGGAGAGACAGAACCTAAAAGTCCTATATGATGTTTAGTAATGACAGTATATATTCTGTATTCATTTGAAGAAATAAATAATTTGTTAAAGATGTCTAGCTGGGTTTTTTTAAATCTCCATGGCATTGAAGGTGACTGAGCTCATACTGAATCTGCAATTTTGAGTTGAAGTTTTGAGAGATAAGGATCTGGCGTTATATTTTCAATAAGACCTACTGCAAGAGGTTTTCTTGGTGAGTTTTCTTAAAGAAAATGTGTAGCTGGACTTCGTTTCAGCACAAGGAGCTGTCCATCATTAGACCTTTGAAACCAGCCGGTTACATGTCTCTACAGTATTGATGGTTATATGGTAATTAATGGAAATTTTCTTTATAATGTACATGATGATTACATATATACAGAGGATGATTTAACTGTCCAATGGTTTTGATTGAAATACATTTTGAGATGTAATAATAAAGACCGAAGTATACAAAGATCGTTGTCATTGGATTAGAACATATTTCTCTATTTTATTGGATTCGAACATATTTCTCTATTTTATTGGATTAGAACATATTTCTCTATTTTATTACATGCATTGATTTACCTGGAAATCCTACAACCTCATCTAACCTTACCAAGAGGATGACATCCTGTGTATTCTGCATACACATATATTCTGACATTGATCAACACTATATACTTGTGGAAATCCAAACATCCCATATTTGGCATGTATACATCCCTAAATAACGATGTGGCCTTTGTTCATCAACGCTGTTTTCACTTTTTATAAACATATGATGATTATAGTTTAGGTGGTCTAGAGTAAATTGAACACAAATGGTTCAATTTATACTCTGTAAACCTTAATAAACAACACAACAAATCCTCTCCAAAACAGCTGCATTAAGTCCACACTGAAGATATGCAAAATAAAGGATGCACTTTTTGCCGTCAAAGCAACCAGGTCCTAACTGAGAAGGGTGTGCAAATACTCGTTTACAAACAACAATTCTGGGAAATCTTCTCTACTATGACGTGTCTCTCTTCCTGTGATGAGCAGCGTATCCAGGCAGGGTGGCATTTCCCAATCACCCAGACATGAAGTGGTCACATCTTGGACAGAATGATAATGATGTTAGCCTTATGCCCAGGCCGTCTCCATTTTGTTCCCCACTGAGCGTTTATGATGCCATCTCTGAGTGTCTGAGGAAACATTTGCTACCATTGGCACAGAGGTGGAGGCCAATTGGTGATTAACTCACAATGATTATGCTAGTGATGATTAGCACTGACATTTCAAAAAAATCAAATGCCAAAACCCTAATACGATATAGTCTCTATATACAGTCTATAGTAGCCTCCAAACACAAACTAAACCACAATAGCTTGTATTCTGTATGTACTGGGTAATGCTCTCGAAAAAAGAGTGAGGTGCTTTTGAATGCAGCTCAGGGCCTGACTCCTCCCCCAACCACTCCCCTCATTAAGGCTGCTTATAAAATGCACCTGTTGGCCTTTGTTCTTATTTAGGCTCTGTCTGTCATGGTTGGTGGTGCAGGTATGAAGCCTATTTTAATACACGGATACTTTGGTTGCCTTGATCTCTGCTGTGTTTTGTTCACTTGCTGCTTCCTTACATTTTGTCCTGCTTCTTATTGTCCTGCACTCCAGCAGCTTGTTGCTTCATTCCTGTGAGTATGGGCCAGAACCATAGACTGTATATATAAAGATGCAAGGCCAGAACATATTAATTGTTTGTATGCCATTGTTGGTGAGCCATTTATAACCCACGTTTCACCTTTTAGATTCTTCTGCTGCCGTTTTTGTTTACTTTCTTTGAATTGGTCTTTTTTTATGACTATTTTAGCTAACTACTTTGTATTTTGCCCATTGTTACATAGTGTAAACCAACAGGGATCTTTTAGTTTGAATTTGTTTTGTCAGTTCCCTTGTTTTTAGTGTAGTTGAGTGCCGGTCATTGGTGGGTTTAAGTCCCCCTCACTGTTTGCTGTGGTGAAGAGCACTGGACTCACGAGTGAGTTGTTTGCTGTGTGGTTTGGTGTGACTGCATTTGGTGGCACCCCAGTTTCACTTAAAGTAGCCTGGCACCCTATTTACTGTCATCAGCCCACTTTATTTTTGGTGTCTTTTTCCTATATACACACACACTTTCAACATTAGGTTTTTAACACATTGTTAATGGAGATATTTTTAAGTTAATATTGTTTATGTTCTTACACTTCTATCTTGCAGCAACTATTTCCTGAATTTCCAAATGTTTTGATTGCATTTTAATAAAAACATGTTTGAATTGCGTCTCTGTCTCTCAGTTAGCAAACCTGTTGGCAAACCTGCAAGGTGGCGTTGCCGGTCCTTTGTCTCCTTTATAACATCACATTGAGTTTAAATAATTGTACACCACATGTAGATAACATAGTTCTAATAAAGTAGTTTGAGTCCCTTAAACTTCGTTTACTTTTCTCTTGTCTTTTGAAAGGATAATTGAGTGTTTTGCAGTCTCTCTTAATGATTAATTAATTAATAAGATAACCCCTCCCCTGAACCTCCATCAACCAAGGGCCCATTTTTAGTGCTGCAAACGGCAAAGCATGTGCTCTGAAACTAACAAATGTTGTGCACTGTTTATAGATTCACAGCTATCGAATTGGCTATATCATGTATCAGAATCTCAGTCTCTCTTCAGAAAAAAATGGTCAGTGAACTTTTGGTTGTGGTTTTTAAAAACTGGGGGGCTTTTTAAAAATAAAAAAGGGGGATCAGAGGGTGTGTGCCAATTACAGAGGCATCACACTACTCAGCCTCCCCGGGAAACTTTACTCTAAGGTACTCGAAAGTAGGGTCAGGCCGATTGTCGAACCTCAGATTGAGGAGGAACAATGCGGATTCCGTCCTGGTCGTGGAACGACGGATCAGCTTTTTACTCTCGCAAGGATCCTGGAGGGCGCCTGGGATACGCTTATCCAGTCTACATGTGTTTTGTATACTTGGAGAAGGCGTATGAACGGTAGTGATGTGTCGGTCGCGAACGTCTTTTAAGTGAACGACGGGAGCCGGTTCGCGCCCGCGAACGAGCCGGTTCTTTTTTTTGTTTTGCGGAGGGATCGAGATCGGCATGAAGGCACATTATGCAATGTGCACATTATCCTGCTTATTACATGGCCACATTCTCAACAAAGTAACGACATGACTCCCAATATTAATTGAAATGCTTTTATGGATTTAGAAAATTATTTTATTGATTTAAAAAATAGTTGTATTTATTTAAATTGACATGCATCCTCTAAAGAAAAATAGTCCGTTGTTACTGTTTGAACTAACGTAGCAACGGCAGGAACTGCTTCGATAGTGCTTTTGAGGAGCTTTTTGATTACAGATTTGAAAACATCGTTGCTTGCTTTAAAAGTAGCACAATTCATTATGTCAAACCTTGGAAAGTAGGCCTATCTAGATATCCCTGCCCTAATGCCAAAGTAAATATCAACTGAATATGTGTCGCCGTTTGATGTCTGTCTGGACCACTGCGTAAAAAGGAGGGTTTCTGCCCCGTTACTTCTATTCTTACTTCTTTAAGAATAAAACACGGAGGAGGGAGGTCTCTTTTTCTCCCCCTCTTCTGAGACCCCTGCAGCTGATCTTAGAGCACGCTCCCCTCTCCTGCAGGGGGGCGTGGTCAGCTGCAGCTCACAGAATCGGCCTTTTCTTTAAATATAATTTTAAAATGTCGATACAGTAGCCCCTTTTTTTAAATAGTTTGTATAGGTGTTGCTATCTGTTTTGTGTAGCGTGGTTCATACAAGCAAGTTCAGTGCATTATTTGGGTTATCAGGAGAGTTACATGTGGGTGTGTAAATGCAATGATTACATTTGGCACGTCTATCATATCATCCACCGACCTGTGCGGGCGCGTTGGTAGCGGAGATGGCCCCAAACTTTCTTTTCCTGGCCACATCAACCAGCTCTGGACTGGGGGTCAATATAAATGGCGGCTCAGGCCAGGCGAAGATGAATAATCCCTCATCTGGCGCTTACCCCCTTGGTGCCTTCCCAAATAAAAAGTGGTATAATGTGCTCATAACTGAAGAGCCGTTTGGGAGTCCGAAAGCGGCTCTTCTTGGTGAGCGAAGCCAAATGATGCCGGGCCACCAAGAAGAGCCGGAATTCCCATCACTATGGTGTACAATTCTGTGATGCCGGCCGAGCATGATGCACTCACGTCAAGACGGGGTTAACTTTTTTTTTTTTCTCATAACTCCTTGTGTGGAAAAATGCGGGATTATGCCGGCCCTTTTGATAAACATATGCTCGGCCTGTTTAAAAAATATGCGCCATTTGTGCTGATTATGCGTAAATTCTGCGGATCGCAGAATCGCCGTTTTTCTGGAGCGGCTGCTAATTGTCTCTGTGTTAACTGATTATTTCGTAGCAACGTATGAATGATATTAAAAACCATGTGTGAGTGTGAGGGTATTACCCTTAGATGCACGAGTGACAGGACCATACAATCTTCGGCATAAGGGGGGTCTAAAAGCGCAGCCCGTATTAGAATAAGTATGTGGTTGTTCTATGCCATGTTTGTCATTTTGGTTAAGAAAAATCACTTAGTATATAGTTCAGTAATGTTATATTTTGATGCACATGAGAAATATTTTATATTTACTTTTCACAATTTATAATTTTAAGAAAAATGTTTTTAAATTTTGCAAAGAACGTTTGCCAGATTGTCCCAAACTATCTCCGCTATCTCTGAGTTTCCGCCTTTTCAAACTCACTCTTTTCCTCTGTCTACTCATAGCGCCCGCCCCCGCCCCCCCGCATCAATCCAGCCGGGTGAGAGCAGTTTTGGTAGTCCTATACCCCCCGACCCTACCCGCGCTGTCCCTTATATCTGTAAAGCAATTTGAGTCATGGTCTACAGTGAATGGTATCCTTGACAGCCAAAGGTGGGTAAGAATCAAGAAGTTCCCATTGGATCCCATATGGAAAAATGCATGCATTTGTTGACCCAGCTTGATGGAAGCCTTGGTAGTAATACAAAACCTACAAACTTTGCGTTAAAATGTAACATTTAAAATTTGAATGGCGATGATATCCTAAAACAGCCCCGCCACAATGTTTTGTTGAGGAGTGGTGAGAGTATGGAGGTGATAAAAAAATGTTAATTACAAAGATACGTTCAGAAGAAAACCAAGACGATGCATATGCTTATGCACTAAGGGTTAAAAATCTTATGGCATATCAGAAATGTGACAGCGATATATTTAACTTTTTTTTTTTTTTATAAATGACTATGGAGTGCCCTTTTTCCGTCACTTGAGCTCCCGCCACTGCCCGAAAAGCTTGTCTGTGCACGTCCCTGATCCTACTGAACGTTCCAAACACACGTCATTACTGCACCCACTATTAAGAACCCTGTATATATGCTTGAGATGTCTGTTTTCTGTTGAATAATGGGCTTCAGCCATGTGCTCAAGTCTTTAGCCACAGAATGCTTAATGCTATAAATCACCTACGTCGGTTACTTAGATGCAAGGAAGTTGCATTTTTGACTTTAATCAAAAAGTGGTGTGTTCCTGTTTGGGAAAGTGTGCGATTAGAGCTCAGTAATGTGGAGGGACGGGAATGGTGGTGGGGCTGGTGTTTGGGGTGGTGGTGGGGGAGTCAGGCCTCACGTCACTGATGATCTGTATGACTTCTTTCTTCTGCTGATGAGATTCTCGGTCACCAGCGGCTCGTCACTCAAGTTCACCCTGACAGCACACACCAACAAGGCTAATTGAGCACACCACCCTGAGCCCTTCCCAATTACCCACGTTCCCTTCAGACACCGACAACAATTAAATCTCTGCGTGTGTGTGTGTGTGTGTGTGACTGTGAGTTTGTGTGTGTGTAAGAGAGAGAAGAAAAGAGGAGGAAGGGGTATGGGTTGTAACTCTGCTCCTGCCAGATGTGGCATGGTACCATTCCTGGGCCAGTTTTGTGGGTCAGGGGATCGGGTCCTGTGATAATGGTATGAGGTCCAGGGTCAGGCAATATTGCAATAACAATGTGTGCAGATACACCAAACATGTTGATTGAATGGTAGTTGTAAAAACTGTATCAATCCATACCTACCTAAACAACACTTAATTTGCAATTATTAGGTCACACCCTAACCATGCAGTCTCCTTAAATAAAATTCAACATGTTTCAAAAAGTTAAAAGTTCTTATTGTCACATGCACAGCTCACAGTGTAGTTATGCAATTGAAATATTAAGTCACAGGACTGCCTCCAGTGGTGTATTGGGATTTTTTACTGGGGGGACGCTATTTTAATTAGGTAATCCCAAACAATGCAAGTGCATCACAAAAGGGGCAGACAGGTCACAGAACACTCCTCCTTCTCAAAGGTTGAGAAGGAGGGGCGATCTTGAGCGTTGAGAAGGAGGGGCGTCGAGGTAGCTGCGCACCTGCAGTGAGGGGCTTCTCGTAATGTTTTCAGTCCTAATTTACTGCTATGCAAAAAAGCAGACGGCGCTGCGCTCAACACACACACAGACTCACAAACCATGGAACACACTGTCACAATAACATCTACACTGAAACAATGATAGCCTAAATTTGCGATAAACACAGTATTGCACAAGCAGACCTCTCTCACTCCTCTCTCAATCTATTTAAAACTCATAACAGCAAACTAAATTCCCAAAGGTTGTGGCTGAAATGAAATGTTATTAAATAAAAGAACGAAAAATATAGCCTACATTATGCAACAACATTATAATCTGGATTTGATTATTCTGATTGAGGCTTAGCTACATCGCAAATAAGCAGACAGCGCTGCTTTACAACAGGCAAAAATACATTACATGGCACACTTCACACCACACCACACACCACACACACACACACCACACACACAACACAACACACACACACACACACACCACACACACCGACAACACACACCAAACACACACACACAGCACCACAACACACACACACACACACAACAAACACGACACACACACACAACACCATGCGTTTTGAAGATGATCAAATCCGAAGAGGATGAAACAAACTTTTCAGGCCAGTTTTCCCAGCTTGCAGTCTATCCCGGGTATGCCTTTGTTTCCTCCGCCACATCGCTCCGGATACCTCTGGAAAGTTGTAGCCAGGAACGTTGCTGCGGCGGCTAACGTTAACCGGTTACGCTGCCTAGCATCTATCCAGTCTTTAGGCGGCTCTTCGCAACTGTCAGTGCTGTAGTAGCTCTTTGTTAGATTCGGTGCTGCTAGCCTCTTTCTTCTTGTGAATTATATTTTTAGGAAAGAGTCAAGGTAAAAAATGTTTGGCCTGCATATAGTGCTTTTTCGTTAGGCGTTCTTGGGAAAGACAGCTGCCAACAAAATCGGCGGGCGGCGAGCTGTTTCACGTGGGTGTGTCACTGACACACCCCAGCTCGCCAAGGGTCCACGAGCGTGATACGAATTCTAATCTTAAGGAAATCGTTTATATGTTGTATTATAATTACTTGAAATTATTATGTTTGTTGTCGATTGATTACACAATACACACTCGCAACTGATAACACTGGCAATTGATTTGTATATTATAACTATTACAAGAAACATGCATGCTCCAAATAAGTGGGTACCCCCGCGTCCTACGCCATACACACGGCTCCTCCACAGTGCAACATTAAAATGCATAAGAACATAAAAACAATGAAAAACAAAATAATAAGTGTGAAAGAAAATGGTAAATAAAATATCAGAGAATGTGCAAGCATAAATGTGCAAGTAATCAGGAAAAGTAATTGATATAATACATTAAGATACGCTTAATAGAATATCAATAAATGCTGTAGTCTTTTCACAGTCTAATAGAAGTACTATGACTGCTGAATGCGTGTCCTAAAGTCCGGTAAGATGCGTGACAAACAAATGCTTGAGGCAGCAGTGTAAACGTAGCAAATGAACCACCACTATCCATGATGAACAGGCGATATCATTGATCTACGCCCCTCAGCAGCTGTTCCTTAGTACTTGTTGACGGGTGCCAAGAAAGAGG
>NW_011352379.1:0-3130 GCF_000735185.1 Notothenia coriiceps
AGGGGACACAGACACATTGGATTAACCTATGGATTAACTACAGCATCGTTTTTATCATTTTAATGCCATTGAAGACCAGTTTAGACCAGACAAAGACTGGCCATGTTAAGCCATGTTAGCGTTGTGGGCTACCTAGCGCCACTTGTTTTGATTTACATTTTTGTTGATAACGTCGCAAGTTTGTATCTTTCTGTGTTGAGGTGGGCATCGTTAGATTCTGTGTCTCCTTGCGATCATAAACGATGTGTTGGATGTGCACCTAGGATAAGTAATAAGGGAGCTAGGAGTGATTATCGGTGCAGTAATAGGTTAGCATTTTTCGCTCAGGGGTCATTTAGATGCTTCTTATGAGACTTGTGTTTTTTGTTTTGGTAAAAATGGTTTGTATCGTCAGTTAGCTGAGATTATTCCCGTTAATCTGGTATAACATATTAATAGGTTCTTAAATATTAAGTTCCCCTGAGACACAGTGTCGTGAAAAAAAAAAAAAGGTACCCGCCGGCGGGGACCTTGGGGTTTAACAGGTTATGGGATGCTGCAATGATCTGTTTGGTATTTGGAGCCAAACACTTCAGAGACATGTGCTGTATATATCTGAGACCTGTAATAAAGTAATGAAAAACAGTATAATAGGGGACCTTTAAGATTATTATTTTGAAAGTCTGTTGCTCACTGGCTCTGAATACACATAGAGACAAACCATGGTCACAGGAGGGCGGGATGTTGATCAGTTTTGGCTTAGGATGGGCTTCATCAAACGTCTCAACCAATGAGAGCATTTTGGGGGCGGGCCGAAGACTGCTGCAGCGTTAACATGAAAGGAAACAGAAAAAAGTGGCGGGGACAGAAACATGGAGGAAGGTACCGGGGAACTTCTATAACAAACTAGATTTACGTTAATGCCCTGGCAGTGGCAAATAGCTTTGTGCATTTTGTTTAGAGAAAACTAACTCATAATAATGAGAGCTTTATCTCTTTATTATCCACATTTCCAATTCACAGATTGTATCATTAAAAAATAGTATGTCAATGTACACTGTTGCCCATCAAGTTGAAATCATTTTTGTTTTCAGACACATTCCTCTTTTTATTCCTATGTACACACAATCATTTCATGAGAAGAGGTAAAACATATTTTATTCCAACTTTATGGGCAACATTGTATATTACAGGATGTTAAGTCATAATTATGAGAAAGCTGAGTTTTAGTTTTAAAGTTCATCAGTTTAATAACAAATGGCCATTGTGAATGAGAGGAACAGAACAAAGCCACATGAATAGAACTTTGCATGACTCAAAGTGAGGAGCAGCAGTGACCACAGCCTACCGTGCGGCTGACTCTAATGTCACATTGTTTATGCGTTAACACATCGGCCACCTGAACAGAGCACCTTTCCGCCCCACATGGCCCCCAGATGTTGGAGTGGGACAGTGATTGCTTTGATGGGGCACCTGAATATTTGGTATGAAAGCAGTTGTGCATTTATGAGCAGGCACGGTGAGCCTTCATTGCTCTGGTGAACTCAGAGGAAATGACAGCGGCTGTGTGAACCTCCTCTCCTCTGTTAGATAAAGGTGAGAAACTGACACTCCTGGGAGAGCACTACATCACTCCAGTAAAACGAGACCTTCAGCTGCTGCTAAGTTGCTAATTAAAAAATATTATCTATGAACCACCTTATTGCCACATTTTCAATATTGATGATTCATGGTTATGCTCTGCTCTGTTATGCTCTACTCTCCAGCAGTAACAACATACACTGAAAAACTGAAACGCTGACTTGAATGAAACACATTATGTCAACAGATTTCAGTTATTTGAAAACAATAATTTTAAGTTAAACCTAATACATTTTTATTTAAACTTGATATATTACTTTCAACTTACCTACAGTTATGTGAAATCTGTTCACATGTAATTAAATCAACATTTCAGGTTTTTCAGTATATTAAAGGTCCATGGCAGATTTCGACAACAGAACAAGGTCATAACTACGGTATGTGTTATGTCAGTGTGTTAATCTACTTTACAGGGATTACTATTGCTGCTGTTAAGTAGCAGAGATGAAACGACAGATGGATACCAATATCTTTATCAGCTAATCACATTAGTAATAGACGTCAAAAGGTCTCCCTCTCTCTTTCTCTTGAGGAAATCACCAAGCTGAGCAGCACTGTGCCCCTCATATAGCAGCCTTCATGCTCTTAAATAGAAGGCCAGACCAGAGGAAGGTACAGCTGGCCCTGTGGGGGGAAGCACTCTGGGTGACCCAGGCCTGGAAGCTAGCCTCAGTCAGAGGTTCCAAGACGGCTGTCTGCCTCATCTATCATCCCTCCACAGTGGAGGCTTTCACTGTGGCTCCTCACCCTGCTCCACTGGAAGCTACAGACATTATGTGGGTGACATCATTCTCTATACATTCTAAATACTAGATTTAAAAAAAAATATATTCGCAATAATTGCAAAATATTTACATTAGTTATCCATGGAGCAACCCTCAGGCTGCTGTGGGACTAGTGTCAGGAAGTGTTCACCACACGCAGATGTGTGCTGACTAGACCCTCCAGAAAAACGCGATTCTGCGATCGCAGAATTTACCGCATAATCAGCAAAATGGCGCAGATTTTTAAAAGGCCGCATATTTATCAAAAGGCCGCATAATCCCCGCATTTTTCCACACAAAGTTGAGAAAAAAAAAAGTGAACTCGTCTTGACGTGATGTCATCAGCTCGCGCATCACAGAATGTAAACAACACTGTATAGAGTGAACGTGTGGAGCTCACACGATAGAGAAAACACCAAAATGAAAAAATCTAATCCATCTCATGTACCAACGAAAATTTTTACTAAAGACCGGGCAAAAAGTGGGGGGGAAACTATTCTGCACCCCGTGCAACTGTGTGTTGGAGCATAAGAGAAAATCGACGGTGACCCACTTTGATTCATTCAAAACATTCGAAAATGCTTTCTGCTGCTGCGGACAAGAACGCCAAACAACTCACGTCCACCGAGGCTTCAACCTCCAAAACGCTTTCGAGGGCTACAAGAAACGAAGTGAGTAGCCTACAAGATTGAAGCTGGTCAGATAACGAACGAGTAAATGAAAACAGAATGAGGCGGAGAAGTGTG
>NW_011352380.1:0-2643 GCF_000735185.1 Notothenia coriiceps
AGTGTTTAAGTCATGGATGTTTAAAGTTTAACTTCTTCATATTTGTCTAATATTATAGTTGACTTTTCATTCAGGAAGTATGACGCTGCGCTGTCAGTACGCTTCTCCATGTTTGTGATTGGTCGAATGCTCCAAATACCACGCCTTTCATGTGAACGCGCACATAACTAGATAGGGCACTGCTGGTTTGAGCGATCCACTTGATAACCAGCGTCGTAGTACAGTTTAGCGAGAGCGCGTATGTTTTGGATTAGGCCAACCGGCTAACTCAAACATATCCAGATTAGGAAAATCCAGCTTCGTAGTACAGGCCTCTGGTTGAAGATGGACAGGCTGTGGTGGAAAACCACAAGTTGTTGTAACATGTTATCAAAGTGTTGCATATTAACATCCAGCACACACAGAGGAACATAAGCATTATTTTGGAGTAGCCACCTGATGAATGAATATCTTTAATATCTGTCTCTTTTGCTGCTAAATTCACTTATGTTCACAAGGTAGTCTCTACTATTTGATAAACAGCATTTAGTGAAGCAAACAGTGAAGTGAAAGATGCTGAAAAGCTCAAAGGAGCTAAAGGGAACTGCAGCGTGGGTTATAATTCTGCTTTCACATGACACACCACTTGCTCTTTGCTCACTTGACTTTGAGCACCTGTAAAAGCGCTTACAAAATAAATCTATTATTATTATTATTGTGGTTGGGCGCAGAGCCTTGCTGTAAAAACAACGAGTTATGGTCTGGTTCTATGGTTACCCCACAAGCTAACTTGCACGCTACATACAGCTGTCTTCTGATTGGTTACGCGTTGAATGGTCAGCGATGTACAGGTCAAAGTAGAAATAATTAGAAATTTGAGCAAGCGCTCTGCAAAAAATTTGAGCTTCAAGCGACACGCTTCACCTACTCGGGACGAACAGCTCTTTCCATAGAAACAACGGAAATCTCAGCGCAGAGCTGTTTTGAACCTGTGTGATTTCCAAAAGTGACTCACATAGCCATATTATACATCGTCATTTGATGAAATTGTGTAAGTAAAACTATTGATCATAGCAGCGTTCAATACAAAAATAGAAGTAGGATTTGTTTTATAAGATGCTTCTATTCTCCTAATTTGCTAGCAATATCCCATGGATGATAATTTTACTGTTCACTCTTGTTTTCCTTTCTAAATTTAAACTAACCCGGGGTGGCTACATTTCTGATCGTCTGTTGTGTCTCTTAAGGCATCTGACTTCCTTGAAGTGATCCCACAATCATAATTCTGAAGTATTCCATAATGTGTGTGTAAAACATATTTTTGATGATGTTTTTCCCTGCATGCTGCTATATTGAGGCCTTCATGATATGTATGTATGTTGCATACTTGCCACATGTGCTTCTGATCCATACCATAATACTCATCCTGCAGCTCAAGGTCTGAGCTTATCTGAGTACCATTCCAGATGGATCTGGCATCCGGGAGGCAAATGGGAGTGTGTTGCTATAGCAACTCCGCTGGGCTCTACTGTTTGCATTGTTTAGTGAGTGAAGAGTGGTGCAGCCGAATATACAGTAAGTTAGCAGTGAGGAAGCAGTTGTTGTTGGGTGTCTCAATGAAATG
The DNA here is from genome assembly GCF_000735185.1 of Notothenia coriiceps. Classification (NCBI taxonomy): domain Eukaryota; kingdom Metazoa; phylum Chordata; class Actinopteri; order Perciformes; family Nototheniidae; genus Notothenia; species Notothenia coriiceps. The sequence continues at coordinate 1,604 of NW_011352380.1, forward strand.
AAATACTCAACAGGAACCAGACCAGGACCAGGGTTACATAGAAAATAATGTCCGTTGTACTGTAACTGCAGGATTTCTCAGTCGGTACAAAGGAATGCCAAAGGTTGCTGGGCCAGATGCTTCTGAGTGACGGTGAGGGAACACGTAGGCCTATGTAGGACATAAGTTGAACTAATGTTGCTAGTTTGTGCTTGTGCAGGTCCAAGATCATCAAATGCCTTTTCACAATATCATAGCCTACATTTTTAGAGACATAGGCCTACAGGAAACTTTTATTGGAAGAAAAGTCCTGGGCCACATTACTCACACTTACAAGGTACGGAGTTTGAACAAAATAAATAAATAATGTTTTGCGAAATATCGCAAAACCCCTTTGCGAGATCTCGCAATACTTTTGCGAGATCTCGCAAAACCCCGTTGCAGTTTGTAGATGGTCCCGAGGCACTCCTCTCCCTCCTCAAGCTGCAGATTGTGACCAATTCTTGAAGTTTAGCTCGGATGACTGCGCGTATGGAACTGTTCTGATAAAAACGACTCTGTAGCAGGGACGTCGGAACTATTTTCTGGGGGGGGGTGCGGGATTTTTGCTGGGAGGGTCGGGGGGGAAACTCACACTATCAATGATTAACGAACTCGACACGTAGGCCTAATAGCCTAGGCCTATACATAACAGATATAGTCTACATAAACACACGCAGCATCTTAATTGTTACGAAAATGTATGAAACAAAATGAATTAATGAATTAATCAAGCCTTTATTAAGGAACATACTGTAGCCTAATAGGCGATAACATAGGCCTACAGCATTCAGAAAATCAACAGAATAATACAGCCTTTACGAACATAGGCCTAATGGAACATTCAGAAAAATAACGGTTTACTTTGCGCTCGTAAGGGCTTTTAAACTGTTCCAAAAGTAGACCTTCTCTCCGTTGTTCTGCTGATAAATTCTTTAAGCAGGGTCGAGACATCGCATTCATCGAGAAGGTCGCTATGCGCATTCATAATGGCCAAATGAGTGAGTCTCTCCTGCTTAATA
>NW_011352381.1:0-3100 GCF_000735185.1 Notothenia coriiceps
CTGAACCTGAACCTGAACAAGGAGCAAATGGACGTCACAGAATATAAATAACTGAAGTTTGATTGATTTAAAATACTAAAATTCATCCAATCAGCATTCCCTCTTCACGTCGTGGATCTTATTTCAGAGACAGTGGAAAAACCCCAACATGCAGAAATGTCTCTTTTTGCAGGAACAGCGTAAATCCTGAGATTTCTAAACTTCCTGTAAAGTTTGTAATTTTGAACCCGGAGAGGAAGCGTTTAAAAACCTGCAGAAACTGGTCCGTCTGACGTCAGCTGTGACGTAACAGGAAGTGACTCCTTCATCATAAAAACACAGAGTGAGTTAACGAGCTGCTTCTGATTGGAGTCCTTCGCACGGTGAGTTCTGCTTCATCACTGAAACACACTGTATTACATACTCTTCATTATAGTGTTTAACTTACATGCGTGTTCAAAACGGGTTTTCCTATAAATGAATGATCAAATGTTTCATTATGTTTAATATATATTTATTAAAATGTGAAGAAAAGAAAATATTAAATTAAGTGCATTAAAAAATTATCAATTAAGTTTAATTTCAATTTTCTGAATCTTTTAATTTGACATTTTCCATTTGGTGCATGAGAAGTGCTCTGCAAATAAAGCTTTATTATTATTATTATTATTGTTATTATTATTACCATCATTAGGTTTTTGGGTCATTTTTCTGTAATTGTTTTTACATGTGAGTGGATGAGTCCCTCACCCTGCCATTTCATCAAGGAGGGCAACCAGATTCTGTGTGTGTGTGTGTGTCTGTGTCTGTGTCTGTCTGTCTGTCTGTCTGGCTGTGTGTGTGTCTGTGTCTGTGTGTCTGTGTGTGTGGGGTGTGTGTGTGGGGTGTGTGTGTGGGGTGTGTGGTCTGTTGTGTGGTGTGTGGGGTTGTGTGTGTGTGTGTGTGTGTTGTTTGTGGTGTGTGTGTTGTGTGTGTGTGTGTGTGTGTGTGTGTGTGTGTGTGTGTGTGTGTGTGTGTGTGTGTGTGTGTGTGTGTGTGTGTGTATATTTTGGAATTGTCTGGAATAACTAATTAAGTCTAATAGAAATTGACTAATTCAAAGTAAATGTTTAGATACAAAATATATAAAATACATACAATATAACTCTTGGAAGAAAAAGGGATCAACCATGTTTTGCTGTTTTAATTAAATTTGTAAGATTTATAATATTTATTTCATTATTTTAAAAGCTTTAAAATGCTTAACCTAATTAAATTGATATATATTAAAAAAAATATACTGAGATGTTCAGGGGCAGTTGTGTACTAAATATAAAAAATAAAGAATTAAATATCATAAATAAAGAATATCTAAAAAAATAAATTATGTAAAATAAAAATAAGATATTATAAATAATATGTAAATGCAAAAATAAGAAAAAGAAACTAAAATAAATAAATATTATACGCTTTAATGTCTTTAAAATGTGCTTTAAGAATAATATCAAATGGCCTGTAATGAACCACTTTATTTAACACTAGACTCCCTGTGTTTTGTGCAAGATGTGTTATCTGAACAGGAAGTCACATTACTTCATGTTCTTACGCTGAAAAGTACTCTCTGTGTTTTCCTCATTTTCAGAGAAAAGGAGGAAGGTGAAAAGGTGAAAAGGGGAATTGGCAAACATCCTGAATCTCGACATCTCCCAGTGTGCACCGTCCACCCTCTAAAAACACAACATTATTTATGAGAATCATCTAAAAATAATCCTGTCTTTGTCCGTCTCACTGGAAACTCTCAACTAAACGTTCATCTGGGTTAGAGTAAAGATAGAATTAGCCGAGATGCTAACGGAGCTAAACGTCACCACGATGTTGAACTTCACGACCGCGCCCCCCGTTGGCGGTTGCCCTCCGGTCGGGATCCAACTCGAGGGTCTCCTCCTGCCCCCCGTCCTCACCATCGACGTCACCCTGGGGCTTCTGGGTAATGCAGTTGCTCTGTGGATCTTCTGCTTTAAGGTGAAGAAGTGGAACCCCAACACGCTGTTCCTCTTCAACCTGGTGATCGCAGACTTCCTGGCGCTGGTCAGTCTGCCTCTGAGGATCCACGCTCTGCTCCTCGGTCACTGGGTGTTCGGAGACGCCATGTGTCGGATCAACCTCTTCCTGATGTTCTCCAACCGCTCAGCTAGCATCGCACTGATGACCGTGGTGGCCATCTACCGCTACTTCAAGGTGAGGGGATAACATCTACCGCCAACAGTCGTGTGTTGACAGGGTTTAGCTAACGTTACCGCTCTGTGTTTCAAAAGAGTTGTAAAGAGAGAGAAAACTGAAAATTGGTCTCAAAATAATGAATTCTCTCGTGATTTTTGTACGAAGAATATCATTTCTTGTGTTTTCATCCTAAAATGGTGCCAGAATACTAACGTTAGCTCTCTCTGCAGGTGGTCCACCCTCACCACCGGGTGAACCTCATGACGAGGCGTCAGGCTGCGTTCGTGTCTCTGATCGTCTGGTTTCTGGTGATCGGCCCCCGTGTTCCCATGCTGGCCTTCAACCACATCAAGAGGCGCGGCCATCGCACGCAGTGCTTCTTCTTCACCTCCTACAAGGTGAGAGAACTGCTAGCAGAGGTGGAAGTAGTGGAGTACAAATACTTTGTTACTGTACTTAAGTACATTTTTCTGGTATCAGTACTTTACTCCACTACTTATTTTTCTGATTACTTTGACTTCTTACATTTTGAACACAAATACCTGTACTTTCTACTTCTTACATGTTGAACACAAATACCTGTACTTTCTACTTCTTACATGTTGAACACAAATACCTGTACTTTCTACTTCTTACATGTTGAACACAAATACCTGTACTTTCTACTTCTTACATGTTGAACACAAATACCTGTACTTTCTACTTCTTACATGTTGAACTCAAATACCTGTACTTTCTACTTCTTACATGTTGAACTCAAATACCTGTACTTTCTACTTCTTACATGTTGAACACAAATACCTGTACTTTCTACTTCTTACATGTTGAACTCAAATACCTGTACTTTCTACTTCTCACATGTTGAACTCAAATACCTGTACTTTCTACTTCTGTGTCTGTCTGTCTGTGTGTGTGTGTGTGT
>NW_011352382.1:0-1553 GCF_000735185.1 Notothenia coriiceps
CTATGGCTCGGCCTCGTTAGGACTGGCTCACTTTATGGCGCATTTCCATTACAGTTTAGGAACTGGGGTAGTCATTATAGTCAGGGGTGCACATAAGTGGTACGCAGGTACGCATGCGCGGCAACAATCTGAAATGCGTACCGTCACTTGTGTCACAAAGCGCATTTGCGTACCGATGTATATGTGAAGCTTTTCCATAAGGCGGTTGGATCACCGGACGACGGAGTCGGTCTCCGTGTGCAAAGACAGGGCTGCTGTTAACGTCGGCCTGTACAGCAGGACTGCGCTAAAACAGCTGATCACAACGTTCACACGCTCTGTGGTCACGAAGCTCTGCACTCTACTACTACCCCCTGATCTCTGGAAAATGTTAGTGTAGTCACACCAAATCAGAAACTCATGATTGCACTGTGGGCCTGTTGGCACACCATGGCTTATTTGTGTTTGGGGTGAAACACCAGGGTACCTGGAGGCAGTGGCTTAATTGCTGCCTTCAATTAGGTTTTTTGTAGTCGTGTATATACATTTTACTCTTGCGGTTGAAAATCAAAATAGTTATTTTTACAGGCCTGCCAGTATTGAAGTTCTATTTAAAGTTTGTCTTGAAGGCGGGTGATCTAGTGAAGGGCAATTTGCTTAAAGATATATCATAGATCTTGGGATAGAAAGACTGTGGGAGAAAGTTTGTCTGCTGGTTTACCACTGGCATATTTACAGAAATAATTATGAAAATCTGTTGTTCTTATAAATAATAAATAGATGATATGACATACAGTACATACATACAGGTATACGTGTATATCTGTATGTATGTAATACAGACAAAATAATCTTGAATTTATGTCCTTTCCATTGTCACAGTGAGGAAATTTGCTCAGAGCCGATATAGTAGCAGGGGTCAAAAGTTCTCCTCTCCTGCATTTGAGTCCTGTGTCTACAACTAATTTCAAACAACAGTGCTTTGATGGGCATTCAAAGTTAAAGTAAAATGAATTATTACAGTTTAGTGAGTGCATATCATAATCAAAAACAGGAACAACCATCCATGACAACCCACAAAAAGACATTTGAACAGACAGTGTAAACAAAGAAAACAGAATGCAAAATCATTAAAGCATTGACTTTATACAAACATATATCCACTTGTAATCACATAGCAGGATTAATTTAATTATGCTTCTGTAAAGACACAACAGAGACCAACAGACAATGCTCTTACTGAAAGTTGAACTGAAATAGTCAACAGTGTAATAAATATTCAGCAGCATTATATGAACTGAGACTGGACAGTTCTCAGACAGGAAATGCAGCTAGGATTCGGACAAACACTGATTGGCTGGAACCTTCTCTGACACGTTAGGAGCAAAGGCTGTGTGGTGTTGACCCGTTGGGAGACACACACACCACCATCAGCCTGCTAAGCGGGTTACTGAGGTGTGTTTACAAAGTTTGCTATTTGTTTGTGAACTTTCCTACATACAGAAGTCCACACACACACACACACACACACACACACACACACACACACACACACACACACACACACACACACA
>NW_011352383.1:0-1656 GCF_000735185.1 Notothenia coriiceps
CAGGTTCACAGGGGCCAGGTACAGGGGGGCCAGGTACAGGGGGGCCAGGTTCACAGGGGCCAGGTTCACAGGGGCCAGGTTCACAGGGGCCAGGTTCACAGGGGCCGCCCCCACCCCCCCCTCCTCCTCCTCCTCCTGGCTGTCGGAGCTGGACCGGATGTCGTCTTCCTGTTCCTGCGCCTCCTCGTCAGGGAGCGTTTGAAGCGGCTCTGCCTGCTCCGTCTTTATACAGATGTTTCGAGAGCCCCTCCTGCCCAGAGAGGTTTTCCTCTGAACCGTCAAAGTCTTGTGAGACCCTCCCCCTGAGTTTGGAGCGCCATGATTTTCTAACTTCCCCTCAGAGTCTGTGCAGGGACTCTGTGCAGGAGTGTGGAGGTTTTGCTCAGCGTCTACCTCCTCCTCTGGCACCGGGGTCTCCCTGGATGCCTCTTGGTTTGTCGTGTGTTGGTCTTCACGCAGCTCCTCTGTGGTTCCTTCAGTCTGGTTAACGAGCAGGAAGTCGTCAGCACAACTGACCTTCATCTTCTTCGGTCCACTGCTCCTCTCCCTCTGTACCGACGCCTTCCTGCTCTTACCTGTGGCGCTTTCTGAACAGGAGGGTGGAGATGTGACTTCTGAAGGATCTTCCAGCACGTCTGTCAGGTCGACAGTCGCTTGAGTATCGATGGAAAACTCAGGGTTCAAGTGGGCCTCTTGATTTGGAGCTGTTGGGAGAAATGAGGAGAAAGGGAAATTAATGTTACTAACCATTTCTAACTTTCAGGAATCAAACTTCATGTGGTAACTCCAACTAGAGCTGTCCATATATCAGATTTTCACAACAGGATTATTGTTGCCAAAATGATTCATAATGACGACCTCAGAGTTCCTAAAGCTTAAGGCATTCAGGAGTTTTATTTTGATGCCCCAGCACTGAAATCAGATTTTACATTCACTTTTATGGAGCAGTGTGATGTTAATGTGAGAGGGATTTGGTAAGTAATAAAAACAGATATTTATTTTTAAGTTTTTACAATGCCACATAGGAAAATAAAAATAAACCTGTGTTATACTTTCAGACTTTGGAAAGGTTTATTTAATTATTTAAATACCAATAACCTTTTAAAGAATCCATGTGAACCGTGGAAAGTGTAGCTTTCAGTCAGATTGTTCTATATCTTTGGTTATTGTAGGTTTCACCCCATTTCTGACAAATTAATTACACTAATGTGTGTGGGGTGTTAATGAGACATGGTGAACACAAACACATTCATTATTTAAGAAGTAATGAATATTTACACAATGTCATCTAATCTGTGTGATTCGTTTTTTTTTTCAAATGACGTTATCAGCAGTACATGGCGACTGTTTTTAAGGGTTGTATGTTATGGACAAATGTATATTGGGGGGGGGGGGAGAACATGTCTTTTTGACCCAACAGAATAAAACTTGGATGAACAAAATACACAGTTCATAAGACAGAGTTATTGCATGCATGTTGTACCTGTGCAGCTGTGGGGGGGGGTCTGTTGAGTCAGTCTGGGGGGGGTTGGCCTCTCAGCGATGGGACTTAGATCGGGGTTTTTGCAGATGTGGACACGGAGGCCGTATCTGGAGCGGTCCACATCCTTGCTCCACCGCCGAGCCGCTACCTGAGGAGACAAGATGCACTGTGAG
>NW_011352383.1:1678-3293 GCF_000735185.1 Notothenia coriiceps
GGGGGGGGGGGATGAGGGCCTGACATGTCATCTCATTAGGTACCAGAACATTTTTTATTGGGGCAAATGTATGGTATTCCTCTTCTGTAACACAGTATTATTGTGTTTAAATGTATACTTATTCTAGCCAAGGCCTTAAAGATCTCCTATTATGCTATTTTTAGGCATATATTATGGCTCTCTTTCATATACAAATATATGAAAAACATGTCTTTGATGTGTTTTGCTCAAAATACCAAACAGATCATGCATTTTAGACATCCCTCATATTCCTCTGTTTACGCCCTGTTAGAGAAACGGTGTACATTTATTTCGAGAGGATATGAATGTGTTGATTGGCCCTGAGATTACAGAGATGCCTGCAGAATGACACCTTGTGCTACAGTAGATCCCAGGGTGTTCCCACTCGGCTTTAATTTAATCCCTGCCCACATTCTGCAGCATTAAATGGCAGAACTGAGAGTCTTTTGGCAAACCCGAATAAAAAGAACACATTAAGACCCAAACACAATCTTGACTTGGAGTTTGAAAATCTACAGAGCTGTCAGAAGAGACACACACAGCAAGGCTCTGTAAATGGACACGGGGGCATAAAAACACACACACAACTCAGAGAAAGTTGAAGTGAGTTTGTGCAGCTCTGAGCTCCCGTGGAAGACCCATCTGCCCCCTCGGAGGAGCGGTGAGAAGTGAAATCAGACTCCGCCCACTCACCAGGGTTCATACACTTTTTCCATGACCGTTACCTCATTTTCCATGACCAAAAACATTACTCTTTCTCAGCGTACCACTGAAAATGGTTTATTTTAACATGGAACAGGAAAATAAGGTCTGCATATGAAACATGTTGTGCCGATCTAAAACAAATCCAATAGTAGGCTTACTAGCTCCTACACGCTAAAGCAACTAAAATCTCTCACCAGCAAAACACCTCGTCAGTTAAAATGCCATTTTATTTCATTACTATACCATACAGTATTTATTATCATTATAGTATTACTATTTCGGTGATTAGATAAAATATAAATTCTATTTGATGCAACTTTAGGTACCTTTCCAAAACTTTGGGAAAAATATTGTTTTCCAAAACTTTTCCAGGGCCTGGAATTAGCATTTAGAATTTCCACGACTTTTCCAGGTTTTCAATGACCCCTGACTCACCTTCATCTTCCCCACAGCTGACTTGGCAGCAGAGCGCGTCGGCCTCATCGCTGGCTCCATCTCCTCGGGCTGCTGCAGGAGCACAGAGCTGGTGTTAGGAGACATTACACGGACGCTCTCTCACACGCACATTTCCTCGGATAACACTTCAATTCTGATCCAGAGGAATTATACAGATTAGATGGGGAGCACGTTATGACCCCTAAATTGTTACACAGCAGTCTGGTGTGGTAAGAGGACATTTTCTACATGTGTGAGTAGGGATGGGTATCGTTAGGATTTTATCGATACCGGTACTGCTTATCGGTATGGGTCTTTTTCGATACTTTTCAATAATTTGGTGCTCAAAATTATAGACAAGAATACAAGATGTGAAGATTAAACAGTAATTGTATTGTAATTTTCTTGCAGAAATAACTGTATAACTTATACATTAGCTTCTCAGAAGCAGACA
>NW_011352384.1:0-2616 GCF_000735185.1 Notothenia coriiceps
CAATTGATGCTGATATGAGGGATATTAGTTTTTTGTGTTTGATGTGGTGTTCCAATCAGAATGGCCTCTGATTTGCTGCTATTCAGTTGGAGGGAGTTGTTGCTCATCCAGTGGTGTATGTGTTCCAGGCATCTTGAGACATTTGAAAGGGCCAGATGTTTATCCGGGGCAGTTAAGCTTATAACATGTTGTGAAAGTGACATCAGAGTACTTTAGAAAATACTGTTAGTTACAAATCAAAAATAAATTGTGCAGCAGCTACAGCAACAATAAGACTATCTTTTAAGCAGAAAAACTAGACTTAGAGATACAAATAGTTTAATGGCCGCTCTTTACCTTGCCTTTTTGATGTTGTGTTAACTAGCATGCTATGTATTAATGAAGGCTGCTCAGGGTCTGCTTTGTGTGGACTTTCTGTTCTATCTTTGAATGAGTGACCACTTCAGGGACATTCGGAGCTATAGTCAAAGGCTTCTGCCACACACATGGACCTCCGGTCAACAACAACAAGGACCCCCTGCTTCCCTGACTACTTCAAACAGCTTTAACACACACATCCACACACACTCTTTGTGCTTTGATGGCACCCGGTACACAGGGGTGAGGTGGGAGGCTCGTTTGACTTTAACCTCCCTCATGAAAGCTTTTTTGAAAGGTCACACTCCTGCCTGACCTTCCCTGTATCTCCATCTGTGTGTTTGAGGATGGGTGGGATGGCATTAAAGCACCCATGGGTGGGTCGCAGTAAAGCAAATCCACCTTTTTAAATGGCACCCTGATGCCTGCCCACATAAAAGTGTGTGACAGTTCCTGTTCAATGTTAAATAACCCAGATTGGCCCACTAGATCATTAAGGTGTATAACAATAGCCAGTGTGTGTGTCCTCATGTGTTGAAAAGCACATTAGACTTGAGTTTGAGCTGCGGTTTCTCAGCTTGCTTCAACAATGACTGCTCTGTGTTGGTTCTTTCTAAATCCTCTTACATTTAACGTACAGTTGCTTCATGAGGAAGAAAGAGACCATAGATGCTGTACTCACATTAGGATCAACTCTAAGGCTATACAGTATTTGACCTTTTATGAAACTATTCACTTTATATTGTAAATTATGCAAGCTTTTAAAGACATATTGATCCTCTGCTTCAAATCTGTGCAATATGTTAACATCAATGACCCAAACAAGTATGTAAACAAGTATTTTAAAGAGTGAATATAAGTAACATTTCTGCATTTATTTTGTTAGGTTTGTGTACTCACATTATCTTAGATGTTTCCAACCATTTTTTGAGAAACCTGTTCTTCTTAATCAAGGTAAATTGCGTTTCATTTGGTCGCCTGCAATGGTGACATATTCACTTAGATTTCATAAATTCGCATTTTAGTCCATTTTCAGCCACACTTTAAGAAGAATCTTTTCAGATCTTGGTGGTTTTTAACTCTATCATTTACCAGATGAAGGATTTAAAACAAGCTGAGCAAACATGCAACAACTGGGCATCAATGTATGCTTTTTCACCATTTAGACTTTTACAAAGTAATCAAACAAGATTGAGAGAGGATCCTAATCATGTACTGACTTCTATTCGTCCTTTCACAAGCATTTTGCTGTTCTCTGACTTGCATCTCAAAGTGTAGAGCTTTTTTTTTTTTTAAACGTTTTCAATCTAATGTTTGCAACAGCCCCACCACAAAAATGAAAAATAAAAAGCGTCAAGAGAGTCAGGAAGTGTGGTTACATCGTCAAAGCAGAAGCACCGGAAGATGTTCTCCTGCTGCAGTTAACATCTTACAACAGGTTCGAGCTGCACCTCTGCACATTTAAATGTTCCAATCTGAGTAGGTAAGTGTGTGTGTGTGTGTGTGTGTGTGTGTGTGTGTGTGTGTGTGTGTGTGTGTGTGTGTGTGTGTGTGTGTGTGTGTGTGTGTGTGTGTGTGTGTGTGTGTACAATCTAAAAAGGCTGGTTCAAAATAAATAGCACAAATGTAATGCCAACTATGAGAATTAGAACAGTTACTAAATAAGTGTAGTGGTCGGTTGATATGACAGCTAGTAACAAGGCTACAGCTGTGCCTCAGTTTCACATAGCAAGCTTACTCTTAATGACTTGGTAACAAAAATGTAGGACATTGCTTTAGAAAAAAAATGACCTCACTTAACCATACTAACGTGCAAATAAAACATTTTTAGTTTTGATGCGCGTGAACACATCTCCATGTTAAAATGAGTGAAAATACAATATTCCATGTTGAGGAATCTAAAACATCTCATTCATTCAATGTGACTGTGTGTTGTTCCCATGACACACAGACTCAGGATCAGTGAGGTAAGTAGAGTGAAGAAGGAGATGACTCGCTGCTCCTGATCATCACAAAAGTTTTGTGGACTCAGGCGCATGCGGTCACGTATTCCTGATCTGGTTTAGTATTTCAGCTCTATTAATAGTCAGCCTCCTCTCCACCACACACACACACACACACACACACACACACACACACACACACACACACACACACACACACACACACACACACACACACACACACACACACACACACACACACACACACACACACACACACCACACACACCACACCACACCACACCACACACACCAC
>NW_011352385.1:0-5081 GCF_000735185.1 Notothenia coriiceps
GCAAGCCAAAATCGTAATTGCGGTTAAAATACGATTAATTGAGCAGCCCTAACATACTAGCAACATTTTAAACATTGAAGCTTTGATGCAATCCCAAGAAGTAAAAAGCTAGCAGGCTACAACATCACGGTCACATGACTTCACGCCAACACCGCTAAGCTAAAGGCGGCTAATGTTTGGCAAGATGATAGATAGGAGCCTCATTAAGTCACTTTTCCCGATTTAAGACACACAGAAGCTTCGGACATTCACAAGTGTAGTATTTACGAGACAAGGGAAGTGCCAAAATGCAACCTTGTTTCCAGGTTGGTGACTCATTCCTTCACAATTTTAACTGTGTTCTGCTTTCTTCAAAGAGTTGTGCAAATGGCTGGTTATCATACAACCAAAGTTCGTATTCATCCTGATTTTACAAAATCACCTGATACGAAGGAAGGTGATATCGCAAAGTCACGTAAGAATCACATGAGTGTTTCCTTTGATTCTACAAATTATGACTACCATTGAAAGAGTTATCCAAATTGCCGAATGAATTTTGGAAACTGTACTGTCATTGTTAGACAGAAGAAAATTCAAATTTCCTTCCTTTGCAGTTTCTCTGAGCTGCTTTAAAAAAAATTGTTGAGGGCCTGGAGCAGATGGCTGATGCTCTGAGCTAATACACCGGAGAGACAGCCATCAAAGTACAAAATGAAACTCTGATGTTTGTATGTTTTAACAACACAACATACAGTACAAGGATGCTTACGGCACGCCCACACGGCGGCGTGCGTTGCTTCAACGCTTCTGCCCATTCACTTTGAATGGGGCGACGTCACGCTTCGCTTTGCTCGTGTTGCTCGCTTCAAAAGTTGAGCAATGTTCAACTTTTGAAGCGTCAGCCAATCAAATCATATGCCAGTACAAGCTCTAGCCAATCAAACCGCGTGCTTGTGTGTCCGGGGCGGGAGATTCATGTGATTGGTTGTTGGTCGAGTTTCAGACACGCCCACCGGCAAGCTTCAACGCACGCCGCCGTGTGGACGCTGCGTTAATGTAACACCCAGAAATAACCCAGCTTAACTCAGCGTATTGGCTGTGTCTTTAGCGGTCAGCGTGGCAGGTCGCCAACCATCGTTCTCTCTTCTCTAAATAAGACTGTGTATAAAAATTGAAGGTTTGGAAACCAATGCGGTCTAGAGATGAAAAGAACACCCATCACCTTTACAGCATCAAAACGTTAAGAGTTTAACCACAGCTTCACGCTATAAGCACACACCTGGAAAGCTCGTACATTAAAAGAAAACAAGCTGGAAACAAATCACTTACAAACACCACAGTGCTAAGCCCTGTAATAAATTGCTGAGCTAACAGCTGATGCCCGAGTGCTGATGATCATGTCACACCCTCAGGTCAATGAGCCGCCTGAACGCTGAAAAACCTCTGACTCAGACTGACGTACGACAGAAGAACATAAAAGCAGGCCTTGTTCTAACGCTGAATAGTGTATTACATAACGCACAAAGAGGCAATTGAAGAAGTATTTATCGAGATGAACACTCACAATAGTTTGCTGTGATATTACACAAGCTTGGTTTGGAATGTTGGCAGCGAGGTCAGGATAGACACATGATAAATAATGATGGGGAGGGTGTGACAAGGTCTGTATTTATTTATATACAGAGCTATTTATGTATTTAATCGTTTAGTGATTTGATTTAGAAGTACATGTTGTTAGTTAAGCTCATGTAGACGTCTAAAATGTGGTTACAAAGTCAGATTAACAGTCATAAGAGACAAGTATAATGCTAACAGTAGACTATTATATATTAGTAAAGTATACAATATTAAATCACCTGTACAATATTTAATTTTACATTCAGTTTTCTATGTTAAATGTATATATGTTCTTATTCCTGCAACTTACTTGCCCAATTATATCTTCCTGCACTTTTTTACGTTTCTCTTTATGAATTACATTGTTTGTAAGCTGTTTTTTTTAAATCGAGCCTGAGACTCAAAACAACTTTGCTGTGCATGTGACAATTAGAGCATATGAATAAGCTTACAAAATGTTTAAAAACAACAATTCAGATTGTTAATTAACTAATGATTCAAGTGGCATTTATCACATTGACCAGCTAGCCTCATTCAAAGTGCCTAACAAAAAGTCAAACAAAGCTCCACAAACACTGTCTCATATGTCCAATAAAAGGTTGCAAACAGTTAAAAATCAACCCAGTTAGCAGGATATATTATTAAAACAAAATGCAAGTAGGATTTCTGCAGACAGTTAAACACTCGTGCTGTCTCAGGGTAATGGCTGTGTGCTCTTTTAAGGAAATGAGACAAGTGTCAGACACTAGCAGGGGGTACAAAACCGGCTAACTTCATTACTTTGTTTTAAGAAATAAATATTGTTTTGATACATGTATAGCTGTGCTGTATAGGGGCATCCCAGTGTATTCATAAAAACACAGGAATACAGATTACAAATGATTATATATTAGTTCATGTTTCCATCCTATCATTGATCTGGAGCTAGTTCCCACGTCGCTTTACTGTCTAAAACAATACTTATAAGAGGTACAGTTGTTAGCAAGCTAGCATATAGGATACTTATTGTATCTGTCACGCGGCGATTTAAATTGTATAACACAATATAAATAATAAACCACTCCCAATATATATGTTCTTCTGTAACGACAGATAGAAAAAAGGGCGTGTTAGTTTGTCTTGTTGTTCTTGTATTTGTTCAAAGTGATAATGAATTTAACAGTACATTTCAAATGTATGTTTGTGTATTCATGTCGCAGTTGTACACAGCTTTAGCAATAATGTCATTATGGCTAAAAAAGCTATCTGAATTTAATCTGAATGCTATAGCAGGGTATGCTAAGCTAACAAGCTATCGATGTTAGGTGTGTGAAAACTTCCACAACACAGGAAACCAGAGACACGACATGTGCACAGCATTTAAAAAAGGGCTGCGGGGTGTAATCTAAGGTGATTTTTTTGATATTATGTAATTCCTATTTTTGAGTTAGGACCGTACAAGGAGCCTCCGTTTTTCGCAAATGAGCGGAAGTTGAGCTAAAAATAATAAGAGCAGCACCAACGGTTCTGCTGAGGCCTGGCGTTTTTATACACATTTAATCAACCGCGAATTCACCTGAATATACAATACAAAGACACTGAATGCATGTGGGAATTTCAACCACTAACATCGCACCAGATCGAGGTTATTTTAGTGATTTAAATCGGCTTCTTACCTTCTCCTCGTCGGATAGCTGCTCCTCATGATCCGCCATCTTTTCTTCCGGCACCACCAGCTTGTCAGAGCCCCGTGACGTCATCACATGGGTGGTGGATTCCCAGCCTCAGCCCATGGCCTCAGCGAGTTTGACTGATGCTCAGCCACTGATGGCATGGAGACAGGTAGTGTTTGTTTTTTATTAAGCATCATTTTATTTATGGGGAAAGGTCTTATGCATATCCATGAAGAGATGGACTGACTCCAAACCAAATGTCGTACACTTCTACCTGGAATGACAGCAGTATGGCATAAATACAATACAATACATGTTAATTTTGTAAAGCACTTTTTAAACCCCCAGACCAAAGTGTTGTACGGAGACACAAATACATAAATTACAAAATTGCACACATACAATAAGTACAAATACAGATAAAAGAAGACAAAAATAATAACAGCCATATAGTCAAAGTAATTAATAATAGGCAATAAAAGCATCAATGTACAAAGTGTTGAACGCTAAGAAGAAGTTTGGCCAATTTGCATATTCAATGTACATCTTGAGTCTTAAGCTCCTCCAAGAATGCAATTTAGCTACAAATACTCTTAAAATAACAATAAAATAGTGCAGTTAGTAAAGTCCACTGAGACAAATGTACAATTTGTAATATTGGGCTATGTAAATAAAATGTGATTGATTGCAGTTAATGGTGCAGTTAAAAAAAAAACATTTTTAAAAGCGTATATCTACAGCATTAGTTAAATATTTTTCACCTGTGGCATCTTTCATGTCTCAATGCTCCTTAACATAAGATGCAATAGACTGGAGTTTTAAAAAAAAAAGACATCGAAGATCATTCAATGTTTTAAGATATGTTTTTTTTTTTCATCATTATCACACACATCTGGGGAAGCCCTATGATTATCTATCGTTGTCACACTTTACTGTAATGCCGTATTTTTCACCACTAGATGGCGAGCCAAGACAATTTGTTTTAAAAAATACTTTCCTTCTTGAAAGAGGAATGAGATCAGCTTCTCTGTCTGACTCATTCCCTTTCACACTGCCAGCAGAGAAAACAAGATAACACGTAACTGCTGAAGACAAAGAGACCACAGCCATGCAGAGACAGAGGGGGAGAGACAGAAACAGAAAGAGTCAAATATTATCACAGATGGGGTAATTGTTAGTTTTAGGAGGTTCAAAAAACGGACTAGGACTGTGGAGAGGGAAGTCAGATCCTCCCCTGCCTGAAACACCTCCATTGGACTCCTTCTTCTGTAACATAGTGAAATCATATATTTGCTAGCCCTCCAACACATTTTCCGTGATAGGCTAAGGGGCGGGACATCTCTAAGCGGTCGACCAATCACAACAGAGCCGGCCAGCTAACCAATCAGAGCAGACTGGGCTCTGGTTTCAGACAGAGGGTGAAAAGAGGTGCTGCAGCACAGACAGTATGAGAAAAATAAAGAGCTTTTTCAACATTAAAGCATGGAGACATGTAGAGACACTACATACTGATATACACCTGAACATCAGCAGGAGAGGACTCTTTAAAGTAGAGACACTACATACTGGTATACACCTGAACATCAGCAGGAGAGGACTCTTTAAAGTAGAGACACTACATACTGGTATACACCTGAACATCAGCAGGAGAGGACTCTTTAAAGTAGAGACACTACATACTGATATACACCTGAACATCAGCAGGAGAGGACTCTTTAAAGTAGAGACACTACATACTGATATACACCTGAACATCAGCAGGAGAGGACTCTTTAAAGTAGAGACACTACATACTGATATACACCTGAACATCAGCAGGAGAGGACTCTTTAA
>NW_011352386.1:0-2308 GCF_000735185.1 Notothenia coriiceps
GTGTTTCTGCTGATGGGAACTTGGGTCCCCTCGCAGTGCGGGTGCAGCGAGCCGTTTGGCTGATGCAGAGCGGAGTGCACGTGTTGGGGCGTACGGTTTAACCATGTCCTGGATTTAGGAAGGGCCAGATCCATTCACTGCATGGTACGCAAGTACCAGTGTCTTGAAGTGGATTCTAGCAGTTACCGGAAGCCAGTGAAGGGAGCGGAGGAGCGGGGTGGTGTGGGAAAATTTAGGAAGGTTGAAGACCAGACGAGCCGCTGCATTCTGGATGAGCTGCAGAGGTCGGATGGCACATGCAGGTAGACGAGCCAGGGGCAGTAGTCTAGGCGTGAGATGACGAGAGCCTGGACCAGAACCTGCGTCGCTTTCTGGGTCAGCTGGGGACGTATCCTCCTGATGTTGTAAAGCGTGTATCTGCAGCAGCGGGTTGTAGCAGCGATGTTTGCAGTGAAGGACAGTTTGTTATCTAGGGTCACACCCAGATTCCTTGCAGTCTGAGTCGGGGAAACGATCGAGGGGCCGATGTTGATTGTTAGGTCAAGAGTGGGACAATCTTTTCCCGGAAGGAAAAGCAGTTCAGTCTTGTCAAGGTTGAGCTTGAGGTGATGAGCAGACATCCACTGAGAGATCAAATGCTCCGGGGAAGTAACTGAAAGTAACTTTTTGTGGATATTGCATCGACCGACCTGGAAGCACGTCTCCTTGGAGAGGACGCGCACCGATAGAGAGAGATTCTCTTCAACACAGGGTGAGATCGCTCCTTTGTGCCACGCTGAACTTCGTATTGTTCTTTTTGTGGATTATAGCCTGAAAAGGCCTACAAACATTTCTGTTTTTGCCGCCGACGGGCACAGGAGCAACAGCTTTTTTTTAATCAATGAACTATGGCCTGGATTAGGCAGTAAAGACAATTTCAGTGTATCGAGAGTGGACTTTTTGTTTGTTTTGTTTGTTTGCTCAAAAACTGTAAATACACTTGAGTAACGCAGAGAACCTGTCTTTGTTTATTTTGTGAATGTGTGCATATAGACTTTAGTTAATACCTAGTTCCGTGGGGACTATTTTGTGGAAAGAGCAGATTGTCCGTTTATCAGTTCTGTTTACCTTTATAATATTATTTCATTCAAGAACCCCTTGTGCGTTTAATTAACACAACTATTTTAGATAGTTGATCGGTACAGCGGGAACATTTCAAAAAGGCATGCTTCTGTATGATGCATGTTCACTTTGAGCACATTACAGCAAATCATAGCTTTTCAATGAATGAATGTTTTATTTGTCATTTCTTTTTCACTTGTATAAGCTAAGAGTAGAAGATGGGTAATCCTTAACCTCTATGTAATAACCAGACATCAACAGAAGCAGACAATGTTTACTGTGACAAAGGATGTAAGCTTTGTACATTGTGACTGGAAAGCATAAAAAAAACATGAATTTAGAAAATAGGAATCAGGACAATTGTAGAAACCTGCAAAAAAAAAACAGCTCTGTTGATTGATAACAGTTAAGGACAGCTTTCGGCCACTGACCTCCTTGAGTCTCTCCTCCCACAGCTCCCGGCCCTGCCCCTCCATCATGTGCAGCCCCGACAGCACCACCAGCTCCGGATCAAACTCCTCCAGACTCTCCACGAAGGTCTCCAGGGAGCTCATCTCTCCGTTGGACACATCGTGAGAGAAGATGAAGCGGTTGGCTTGAGGTGCCTGCGTCGAACCCCACTGTTCACCTTGAGACAGAAAATCACTTTTATATGAACACATCTTAACAGACTAAAGGAATCCTGAAGCTGCAGCTTGCTCTTCTTCTCACCTGCTTTATACTCCAGGATGAGGTGATACTCATCCGTCTCCTGCATGGAACCCGGGGGAACGACTATCTGCTCGTCCAGCATCTCGTGAAGTTTAGGACCGATCGGCCCACATAACAAAACCTGTCAAATACAAATACAAGTCATTTCAAGCTGGGGTTTTATTTACAATACAATACAACGTGACTTCCTGATTAAATAAAGTACTTATTTGGTGTAACTTGCTACGACTTATGCACGTTTTTTGTGGTATTATTTGGTTGTATGATTTTGATTTTTTTTTTTTGATTTTTGATTTTGATTTTGATATACTTTATTAATCCCCGTGGGGAAATTGTTTCTCTGCATTTGACCCATCCTAGTGTTAGGAGCAGTGTGCTGCCATTTTGAACGGCGCCCGGGGAGCAGTGTGGGGAACGGTGCCGTGCTCAGGGGCACCTCGGTAGCACTTGGTCTTGCCGGGACTTGAACTGGTGACCTTCCAGTTGCCAAGCCAAG
>NW_011352387.1:0-7998 GCF_000735185.1 Notothenia coriiceps
CCCTCAAGATTAAAATAGTTCTTCATGATTGATTCATGTTTCGACGAGAAACAAGAATAAATTATGTCTCATATATTAACTGCATATTTGCAAATTGAACAACCCCACTTTCCCCTTTTTTTCAGTGTACCCGTCTAAATAAATGTGCTGAAAAAATCTTAATCTACATATCTCATAATCTAAAACAAGGTTTAACAATGTTCATTAGTAGTAGTAAATTAGTAATATTTTAATGAGTAATAGTAGGCTATATAGAAATGTGTTAAGATTATATTTGTGACATTCAGCCATCCATGTATCGATTGGTAGAATCACATAATCTGGAACAGGGTTTAAGCTACTAACGCTTTAATGAATGGCCTGCCCTATATGGTGTGTTTCATAATTCGGGTCCCTTTTCAAAGCCTTCGGTGTTCGTGGGTGGAAGGCGCTTGATCGTCCCTTGTTCATATTAAACAAGTCAGTTTCCAGCCCCCACCTCAGAAACCTACTCACATTTACGCTCTCACTTATTGGATGTGAATATGAGCCTGTGTGTAGCTTTCATTTCAGCTCAGGCCAGTGAGTTTGAGTCCTTTTGAACAGGCAGTAACATGAGGCAACTATGACAGGCAGGACGACCCTTGATCACGGTTAATGATCTAAGTGGACGTGAGGCTCCCAAACCACCAGAGCGCTGCAGCAGGGAGCGTTTCTGTGCATATGTGCCTTCAAACCGGTGTGAGACACTTTGAATGGGAGATATCCTGTTTGTGTGTTGCTATCATCACCACTGCAGGACATATTGCCCTTTAAGTGTGTGTGATAGCACCAATAATTTCCTGGAACATCATTCAAAAAGTGAAAGGGAGTTTGTCGAACCTGTCAAACACAAACGCGCACTAAGGAGACTAATACAGCTTTAATGAAGCACAGGCCATTTAAGATTTATGAAACACTACAATGGACTGTCATTACACTCAAATTCAAAATGGTTGCATCATCTCTGAGGAAATGATCTTCTTACATTTTGGAGACGATGTGTTGAATTCCCTGGAGATTAAAATGAAATGCGGTATCAGTTTTAAACGTGCTCAGAACTATTACTGAACTTTTAGATCTTGCGACATGAAAAGGAAGAAAAACTTGAAAGAAAATTTGACATTTTACCAAAGAAAAAAGAAAGATGCTTTTCATCGTCTTTTAAAGTGTCCTCAGCCCCAATGCACATTTACATAATGAGTCAATGTTAGTGAGCCATGTGTATAAATGCCCACTGAAGAATCCAGAGATTAACGCAAAGATGGTGTCCTTGGAAGTATTGACTGGATTACAACATGTCACTGACGGACAGCAGGGCTAATCCTGCTGTTTCTCACAGGAGGGAATCTGCCAATAACATAAGAAGGAATAATGGGCTGTTTTGCACATGAAACCAGCAACCTGTGGGCGGTCTCATTTGTTCTATAAATATATCACGGTGCTTCTGTGAAATACTTGTTTTGGTGCCTTCTTTGTGGATAAAACGACTGTTGATATATTTGCTTCATCATTGTAGTTTTACAGTGGTGATGTTGTTAAAAATAATTAGCATTAAAGGAATAGTGTTGCATTTTGGAAAGCACATTTTTCACTTTCTTGTTGACAATAACATAAGAAGATCATTGAAAACGTTATTTTAAATGTTTTATGTCTCCCCTAGATCTCTGCTTTAGCCTGGCAGGATACCTTAATGCCACCAAACCACATTTCCTTCTCAAAATGTAAACACTTTAAAAGTTCCTTTGAGTATTCATCATTTCACTTTTCTCAATGTCTATCCGTCATTCCTGTCACGGCTGGAGGGCAAGGTACATAGGACCCACATGCAGAAGATTGGTTGAAATCCAAAATACTTTTATTGCAGAACTACGCCAGGCAACAAAGTAAAATAAGGCAAGGCATAATGTAAAAATCCCTCAGAACAAAATCCTTCCAGCAACATCAAGAATCTCACAAAGACTAACAGAAAAATCTGAACCTACATGCACACAGGACTGATCAAACAAACAAGAGAATCCCCCCAGACCCCCCTGCACAGGGGTTGGGTTTTCAGCATCTCAACTCTTTCACCTGTGGGTAAATTGCAGTCTAAATGTTGAATGCAAAATGAGTTAAAAGCTGTGTTATCTGGTGTGAAATGCATACATATTTTTAGTTTAAGGGCTAAAAACACAAGCAAAACATACTTCAAAGTTGATTATGACGGATAAAGTATTGTATAGTAAGTGTAAATGTTCAATGTGTTGTTGGCATAAATCATACCTCATATCATTAGAATAAACAATTTAGATTCAGAGCAATATGCTAAACAAACTTCCCTTTCAGTTTTTCAGTCTATACATAATTTTTTTCTCCTAGTCATGTGATGAAAAAAACAACTCTTTCTCTGCCAGCTCTAAACCAAATCACAGCCATTAACAAGTTGGAGTTTGTTGTCAGTTTTCCTAAGCAGATTCCTGCTTGCATTGGCTGTCAGACTGTCAGATAAAGAAATAACTTGTGAGTGCTTTTACATTTATTCCCCTAAGATGTGCTGAGGAGAGACCAGAGTAAACAGAAATGCAGCGTGACAGCTTATATGTGTGCAGAGGATGCTGAAGGAAGTTGAGAGGAGACTACGATTCAGGGGAAATTACATCATGTTCATGGACTCTCCATCCAACACTTTGCTGAAAGAGGGATTATAATACAAGCCCACTGGTTGAGTTACAGCAGAGAGAACATTCAAAGGCTTTATTGTCACATTAGCTGCAGCGTAGTTTGGTAATGAAAAGTCCCAGGCTCCTCTAATAGTGCAACATGGATGTGAAATAATGCAATAAAATAGTGCTAGTGACAACAGAGCTGCAGGTAACATGCAGGAATAAGTAAAGTATGTACATGTAAAGTGGAAATAAACAGGTGGACTGCAAACAGATATACTGTATGTGCTGGCTTTTTCTGTTCAAACAAGAGAATAATAAATGTGTGCAGTGAGAGAGCAGAAGTGAGAGAAATACTCAAATCCTTAAGTTAAAAGTTAAATGAAAAAAAGTAAAAGGTCCAAAATGAGAAGTATTATCAGAAAATGAACTCAAAGCTTCAAAAGCATTTATTAAATTAGATAAGATTCAAATTAGATAAACTTTTTTTATCCTTCATTGAGATTTTTTTTTCTTACACCAAGAGGAAAAAATACATTGCACTTGAATAAAATATAAATAGACAAACATTAAATATATATATATATATATATATAGATATATAGAGATATGTATCTATAGAGTACAAATATAATAATACTTAATAAAATACAAAATAGGTTACAAAACACCGTAATAGACCAACCTGTTACAAAATAAACGATACAAATAATTTTAATAAAGTAGTTTGACAATATGGAAGCAGTTTAGATACTTTGTAAGACACTTGGTTGATTAGTAGTACATCATATCAAACAAGCATAATTAAGCTTATTTTTGTACGTAAGAATAACCTAGTAATGAGTTTAAAACAAATTTAGAGGAGTACAAAATAAAGTAAAGTACACTTCAGTAAAAAATTACTTAAGTATGGAACTCAAGATTCTTAGGATTTTAGGATACTCTTTTCATTCCTTTAAAATGCTCCTGGCCATTTCCAGCAGTTTAAGCAAGTTGTTCTGACTGAACATGTTTATAATATGTTTGGGAATTCTCACTTTTGTGCAGATGAATGTTTGTGAGCTTTTATTGTGTGTGCAGAGAAGTGAGAGATGCAGAGCAGAAAAAAACAACACTATCAAAGGAGGGCTTCAAAGACCATCAGCTGCGTCTCCTGGGTAATTTGCCATCCTGCATTCTTTCCACTTCAAAGGGTCCGCTGTGTGTTGGAATACTGCAAGTGGGAGAGAGAAAAGGGGGGATTGGAGGGGATGGAGCGAGGGGGAGAATCTGATTTCTCTAATAAATGCTGACACCAGGCCTGTTTGATATTAGATTCAAGGAACCGTTTGATTTGTTATTGCCTTTGAAAGTCTCCGGACGTCCTTCAGAGAGGTAGGCTGAGCGCCGCCACGAGAGGACGAATGTCCAGCTGTAAATACGAGCATTAAGGAGCTATTGATTAGAGTCTCTGTCTGACTCTGAGTCTGTCTCTCCTGCACACACCTCACTACAACACCAACAACTCAATGCACCTAAAAAGCGTCCGACAATTCAATTTGATTACACTTCAATGTGGCTCGATACAGTGTGACTCAGCACTTCTAATAGATCACAGTTTGGGAGAAATAAACTCAGAGGAAAAAGTAAAATAATGTTCACATTTATGATAACATAGTTTGGAAAAAGTAAAGTAAGAAATATTCAGTGGTCTCAGAGCTGGAGAGCAGGAGCATTCTGAAGCCCACCCCAGACTGCAGGTGAGGAGAGGAAGAGGGAACTCTCGAGGGTCCGCAGAATATCTATCAGAACAGCTGCAGTTTTGCATATTTGCCTGCTCTTATAGAAGTTTTCTGGTAGTGGTTTTATGCTTTCAGTTTGCAGAGGGGCTTTGGTGCAATGTAGATTTCTCACACTGGATGTAAAACCCACCAACATCTGGAGTTAACGTACAAACTGCATTCATTTATAATCCAGGAAAGGCTACGATGGCCAACAGGTGCAAACACGTTGGCCAACTTTAGAATCCCCGAACGCCAACAAGTGCTCCGGTCCCAGCTGTCTGCATCACTCGTTTAGTAAACGCTGCGCATTTGTTGTGATGTTGGTGAAGGTGTGTTTTGGCACATTTGTGATTTTGTGTTTGTATGGTGTCTAAAGCTGCAGACGTTTCTCCTAATGGAAATATTTTGGGCCACTTGCAGCTGTCAGCCACCGTATCGCTATGTGACATGTA
The DNA here is from genome assembly GCF_000735185.1 of Notothenia coriiceps. Lineage (NCBI taxonomy): Eukaryota > Metazoa > Chordata > Actinopteri > Perciformes > Nototheniidae > Notothenia > Notothenia coriiceps. Next base: position 4,879 of record NW_011352387.1, read on the forward strand.
TAGTGTATGCTGATGACTATAAAATGGATATGAAGGGATATGGTCAATTTTTTATGATTTATTGACTTACAAAATATACAATTAATACAAAGCTGGAAAAGCTCTGGTCAACAGAAACTGTACATAAAATTAATCAAAACTATATATTTTTTGGTCTTTCCACTGTTCCAACACTCTTGTTTTGGGAACATACCACAGAAGAAAAACAGAAAGTCATACACGTCCTTTGGTAATTGGAACGGAGTCTGTGGCCTTTTTCTTAACAAGTTTTTTCATGTTAATATAAATACCTACGCGTAATTTTTGGTGGGAAAAGTTCACTATTGTCAATGATTCAGCATTCTTGACAAACATGTTGAAAAAGGGAGGATTGAGAAGATCTTGATTTATTGAGGCATTGTAGCTCGTTAGTGTCTGATGAGGAAATTGGTGATTATCCTCTCAAAAAAAAGTTTCTGTCATGGGTGTAAGTTTTTAACGCTAGTATCCTGTTAGTTGTTGTGTTTTTAGTGTTTGTCTATCTGTCTCATTATGTTAATTACTCTACTCTCTCTTTCCAGGTGTCGGCACTTCCTGTCCGTGTGGCGCCTGCTAGACTGATTGTGTCCACCTGTTTGTGTCCATTACCTAATGCGTATATATAGTCCTTCTCTCCCTTTGTCTTGTGTTGGTTTGTCTTGTCTTGTCGTTATAACCATGCCTGTTTGCTAGAGATCTATGTTACATTACCTAGTAGAACCTAGTGATTCTATGGAGAGTCAGTAGAACCTAGAAGTCATTTTTGATAGCTTTGAGTTCTTTACAATAAAGAATATTACAAAGCAACGGAATCGAGCATCTGAAATCTTACGAGCCCATCGTATCAATGGGGAAAAAAGGTGGAAGTATAATGTTATAAAAGCAGGTAAATCTGAAGGTTGGGATGGTTTTATACGGGTCAGTGAATTGGGAGAATTCATGCAACAATTTCTTAAATCCTTGAACACATAGGTGCCCAAAAGTCATTTTTATGTACTATAATTAGATTTGCCTTATTTGAACAATTTAGTTTTGGTCCTAACAATAATGACTTGTTGGCCAATATTTCTTCAGTACAACTACCACCATCTTCCGAGCTTATTGTTTCTTTAAGGTTTTCGAACTGCAAAGTTATCCGTTAACAGCTTCTGTTACATCTGCCCTCATATTTACTTCCAGCTCTATGTCAGACTGCATCCTGCACTCTCATGATCTCTGCTCGTGTTTTAATAAAGGAAACATTCAGAGCTCCATTAAAAAGGCGTTTATGTGGGCAGCTCCATCTGCTTAGACTGAACTACAACATTTATTTAGAACACAGTCACAGACCTCTAAAAGAGTTTAATGTGTATTTTATTTATTTTTCTTCCTCCTTTTCCTACTGTAGATATTGTTCTAGTGTCGGTTTAAATATGCCATTTTTTGAGGGCTCTCTTAAGAAAATGTCTTAAATGAAAGTCGAATTAAATATAGTTTAAAAATGTCTATATTTTCATTACATTTGAGATAAACTTATATTGTACTTCCTCAATTGGGCTGTGAAATCATGCCCTTCTGTTTCAGTGTATCTATATTTGAATCTGAGCATACTGTTGGTGAAGCATGAACCAGTTCTATGTTTTTAAAATCAGTATCAAGTACATACTGTAAGAATATAATTCTCAGTATAGTCATTGAAGAACTTTGCTTTGCATCTCAGGGTTCAGGCTGGTTTTATTCAGTAGGCAAAGACTTTCAGAATGAATCAACTTCATATTTTAGTTCAATGTGATCTCATGTCTAGCTTTCATTGTTTTCCACTCGGTTCAGAAATCTTTTGTATCTTTGACGTCTTAGCTCCTTGCATGGTGAATGTTGTGAAATGGTCCAGAACAGAACTACTCGGTTAGGTTTGGAAAAAGATCATGAGCTGGATTAAAATAACTCAGAAGTTACATCATGGGACAACTCTTGGATTTCATAATGAACGCTTGTCCCCTTGGTGTAAGTCCTGTGTTTGTTCATCCAGACTTTAGCAGATCTTCACCGTTAGTTATATACTTATGAGCAGTGGCGGTTATACGGGTGGCACGGGGTGGCAGCTGCCACCTCCGAAAAATGCCTTGCCACCCTAGCTGCCACCCCAGTTGGTAGCTTTGTTTTGAAAGAAAAGTTGTGGCTCATTTATGAGAGAAAGTCTCTAATGTCCGAGTGCAAGTGAATGCAGCACAAGACACGAGCCTTGTAACCCCTCCCCCGGCCCTAGCGCAAGACTGGAAATATGATTGGCGGCGATTTCATTTGAACGGGGGACAGCGCAAAACGAGAAGCATTTCGGATACAAGTAGACGGAAGGAATGAGGTATTTGCGGTCTACAATGACAGAGAGCCTGTCAAGTTTGGCTGCAAGGCAAGGCAATTTTATTTATATAGCACTTTGCTTTACAAAACAAATTAAAATACTTTTTAGGAATAAAGGAGTAAAAACACATATATAATGGCATTTTACAACAGGTATTACAAAGCAAAGATAATACAATAATACAAATAAACACCACAGGTATACAATACATGTTTAAAAGGCATACTGTAGTGCGAATATGAGCAGCTCAATTAAAAGCAGCCAAAGAGATGTGTTTTTAGTCTCGATTTAAAAATAGTAAGCGTTTCTGCGGATGTGCATGATTTGGGTAGTTTGTTCCAGATCTTCATGGCATAATAGCTAAATGCTGCCTCTCCATGTTTTGTTTTTACTCTCGGAACCGATAGCAGACCCGTCCCACAAGACCTGAGGCACCTTGATGGCTCGTAATTACACTGAACAAAAATATAAACGCAACAGTTTTGTTTTTGCTCCCATTTTTCATGAGATGAACTCAAAGATCTAAAACATTTTCTTTTTACACAAAATAACCATTTCTCTCAAATATTGTTCACAAATCTGAAAAATTGTGGTGGTGGGGTTATGGTATGGGCAGGCGTATGTTATGGACGATGAACACAGGCCACTCGATTCACAACATGACCCTAACCCTAACCCTAACCCTAATCCTAACCCTCACACCAGATACTGACTGGTTTTCGGACACCCCAGACCCCCCAAATAAAGCAAAAATGCATGTT
>NW_011352388.1:0-2079 GCF_000735185.1 Notothenia coriiceps
TGTTTCTGCCGGAGAGAGGGGAGGCCGTCCCAAAGCTTGCCGCTGTATTTACTCCCTCCATCTGACAGGAGGGAGCCTCGTTGAGCTGCGAGTGTGGCTACAGACGGAGTTCACTCCGTCACGGAGGGGTAGGGTCGAGGGAGTGGTTTGGGATTGGGCCTTTGTCTCTGCCTCTGACACACACACACACACATACACACAAACAAACACACACACACACACACACACACACACACACACACACACACACACACACACACACACACACAAACACACACACACACACACACGCATCTTTGAGTCGTTGCTACATCCTCAGATACTCGTGTAGGCCTACATCCTGAAATAACATTCATACACACAGAGAAATGTGCTCTGAATGTACACATGTAAATGGTAAATATATGCAAACACCAACAAACCACACAAAACCATCTCTCAGTGTCCGTTTTCCAGCCTTTAATAAACCAGGACTCTGAAAAAGCTTTTGGGATATCGAGCGGTCCAAACAATGGGGAGAAATGGCATTGGGGTTTCCATGGCAACTGCTGCAAGCTGCTAAGAGGGCTGCTTTGAAAACATATGTCAGACGACTGGTCTGTTCACAGTGAGCCTAGCAACAGATTCTCCGTGCAGCCTATCACACTGTCTCCCACTGGGTTCACTGTTCTAACATTTGACTTTCTGTCTGTTAGCACTCTGGAACAGCTCCTATTACCCAAAGAGAAAGAAGAAGACAACTTTAGGATTCCTGGCTGTTAAAGGCGGACATGTTTGTGCAGCAAAAAGACAGAATGAAAGAGCTAGGAAGCAACATTCTAAAATCCATGTTGGCTAATCTCTGTCTCAGAAATGCAAACAGCACTGAGCACCAACATATTATCCCCAACTTCCTTTTATTAAGTAACAAACATCTCACTGTCTGCAAATCTTAACAATCCATCTTCCAAACCTTTCCTTCCAATTTCTTTCTCAGCTTCAGAGGATTGTGTGAGTCGGAGAGCTTTCACCTTCAGCTGTACAAGCACAGATCCCTAATGCAATAGAGCGGAAACAATCAGTGGATAAATTGGTCCAGAGGTCGACTGAAAATTAACAATTCAACAAGTCTATTCCAAATTCCAGATGCTAGACTTTCACCTGTTACAGCTTCTCAAATGTGATGACAAGAGTTTTGGGTTCATAATATAAATAACCATATTGATTTTTTTATCAATCCCTTTCTGATTTGTATTTGTATATCCTGACACTTCTTGTTCATACATTTGTTATGATATGTTATTATTGGTATGATAACTTTGGTGGAGTGGCTTTGGCGAAAGGCCAATAAGGAAGGACTATCTGTGGTGCCAACTTTACGACTTTTAGTGAATATTTGGACCTACATTTGTTGGATACGAGTTGGCAATATTGGGCTGGGATCTCTTGTTGGGTCATTTTTCAAGTCTATTCTAGCTTGTTTTTGCAATGTTTTTTACTGATACTTCGAGCCCGCAATTCCTGTTGTTTTGTCACTTGGGTTCTCCAGAAACAAACTGTAAGCACAACATTTACATATCACTGTTAGTTGATATGGCCAACATGTTGTGTACTTATTAATGTAGGCATTCAAACACTTTTTTATTTTACCAGCTGTATTATTCACCTTGCACCTATGAAACCTATAAAGTGTTTAAGTTATGGATGTTTAAAGTTTAACGTCTTAAAGTCCTTATCTTACATTAAAAACTGTTTTTGGCAGTTGATTTCTGGGGGGTGTATGCAACAGATAGTCAATGTATGTTTCTTTATTTCATACTGAATAATATGTAAAAAAAGGAAAAATATTAGGTCCAATAAAAAAAACTTTGCTTCTGGAAGCAGGCCATTTCGTGACGTCACGTGTGGTTCCCGGCTGCCGCTGCCTGGATCCCTGCTGCCGTCCGGATCGACAGCCAATGCGCGCAGCCAGCGAGAGTTCACAACGAAAAATGGCGTCAAATATTGTTGATGTTTACGCATCAGAAAAAGCTAATAGCGCGGGTATTTGGCACAATTTGACAGAACAATTATTTGGTGTGGACGATGCGAGCAGTGACG
>NW_011352389.1:0-2489 GCF_000735185.1 Notothenia coriiceps
CACGTGATCACACAAACGCCACAGCAGTAACCACAAAAGTGAAGCAGACTGAATGCTTTCTCCACCTCTGCCAGTAACAATGGCCCGAAACCATAGCCTGTATATATTAGCCCAATTAGCGGGTATGGTGATAACGAAATGATTCTTAATACATCTATCATCAATGCTAATGTCAGCGCTAGCTTGATAGCTAACATTAGCAATACATGGTGTCATGTATATACACATGTCCCCGTAATTGTAACATACCGAACGAACACAGCACTATATTGGAAAGGGGTACAAACATGTATTGAGCAGAAACATTACATTTAATTAACTTATTTTTGGAGTCTCTCACAGAGGTTGGCTTTGTGTAACCAACTGATACTTTTCGCGGTTGTCGACACCTCTTCTTCTGTACTTTTTTCCGGCAGTTCCTGAGGACCAATCACAGCTCCGGACGCCATTTGAAAATATACTTAATTTCCGGTTCTAACCACACTCGATTACATTGATTAAAATGTTTCAATGAAATCACGTTCAGTCAACGCGATTTAAATACGTAGATTTAACATTCTCAATAAATAAATGAAGTCTGCTTAATGAAATCACATTCAGAGACAAAACATGAACTAATTCCGTTGCATTTACTGTTTTTATTTGTGTAAATTCAAAGAACCCCTATGTCCATTTTTTTCAGTGTTGATCCTCGCTCCTCCGGCACAAATAAGCGCCAAAAACAACTTCCGGTGAGACAGAGGACCGAGGAGCTAGGAAATTACAAATAAGAGACTTGAGAGAGCTCCTTCTTGTTTTAGTTTTTAACGCCAGCTTACATTCTTAATTTTGCATTACTGCCTTCTTCTTCAGCTTTTCTTTTTATATGAGTCGTTTTGGAGATCAGGAACACATGAGCAGAGGCGGAGCCAGGAGCAGATCAAAAACACCTGAGGAAAAGAGAGAGCAAAAGGGGGAGCGCAGACAAATGTTTACTTATTAAAGTATATTTTCATTTCTGCAACTAATTCAGTGTCTCTTTCAAAGTCTCTAACCAGATTTGGTGATCCCTGGAACAGTGGAAAGACTAAAAACTAACACGTTTTATTTGGTTAGTGTTGTTTTTCTATGAATGGTTACGATGACTTTTCTCTTACAATGGTCTGAGTGGTATGTGAATCACTCCTTAAATCCAGAATTGAGTTAGCATTTACCACTCTCTATTCCCTGATCATAAAAACTGTGGTTGATAACAAGTGATTAAATGAGACTACTCAACATTAGAGCCTTTAGCTTAGCGTTGTTGACGTGAAGTAATTCGACCATGATGTAGTTTGTTTATGGCCTGACGTTAGCTTTTTACTGCTAAATATTGCATTTACGCTTACAAAAATCCCAAAGTGCAATTAATATGTGGAGATTATTTTACTGAACAAAACGTGCATTTATCATAAATGTGTTTTTGGCAAATATCTTGTTTTCTGCAATATTCTGAAATCCAATGGAAAAATCCCAGTGCTTTCTTTCAAAGGCAGCCCTTGCGATAGCCTAACTCCTGGTTCGGATTACAAAAACATGTCATCACCAGACCTTATAGACAGATATCTGTGAGTCGTTTTTTTATGTGTTTTGTTTTGTTTTTCAGTTTACAGCAAAGGAAGAAACGTGTGACTTAAGGTGCAAAACATGTCCTCCAGTTAAGACAGTAGAACCTGTGATATCAGACCTTTTTTCCCAGGTGATATTTTCAATCCTCATATAAGCACAGATGTCTTTAAAAATTGTAAATCCTGCACAAATGTGAGTTGGGCTAATCGATGGTGACAGTTAAATGCTGAGTGAAATCTTCGTAACTCCAGCTGGCCAGTTTGGTTTTCATCAATGTTTTCTTAGCACTGACTTTGTAAGTAATTGGGACGGCCCAATTACACACAAAGTCAAAACAATGTAACCTGATCACTTTGTGTTACTTTGGATTACCTACATATCAAATGCAATGGAAATAAATACAAGAGAAAATAAATATCATTGAGATGTGTTTAACTTAAGCGTATTATGTAAGACAACCGGAAAATGCTCCGTTTTAGTTTAATACACACAGTTAAGCTCACACACACTATTTTATGAACGTAAAGGTTCACCTACTGAATAAAAAACAGAACAAATGAACCAAAGAAAGTGAAAACCATAAAGCAAACTCAGTGTATAGATTCACACTTTATTATGCAACGATAAAGGAATAAAGTTAACAAAAATATTGTATCCTGATAACATAATCTCGTTTCATGTATTACATTACATTACATTGCATTTAGCTGATGCTTTTATCCAAAGCGACTGAAAATAAGTGCGTTCGACCAACAAAGTACAAACTTGAAGAAAACAGAATCATATAAGTACATCAGGTTTCATAGAGCTAAAACATTTCAAGTGCTACTCAACTGGCTTTAGATAAGCCAGTCCTTTATTAGTATACAAGTGCTTTGTTAATAGTTCTATCCAGTGCTTGA
>NW_011352390.1:0-1990 GCF_000735185.1 Notothenia coriiceps
TGTCTTACTGCTGACACCAAAATGCAACCGTCCAATAAAAAAAAATGAAGATCAGGGGCAGGAAGCGGCTTATTTTGAGGGGAAGCGGCAGTGTAAATCAGGACGTGGATTACGGAGAGAGTTAAGCAAAGAGGGAATGGAGTTATCAACCCTCTGAGGTGGGAGGCTTGCACCAGGAAGCAGGTTTTCTGAATGATCTGGAAGTAAAACGCGGTAATATCAGGTGTTTTCTCAGCGTAGTCATCCAGGTAACAAACTAAATCTGCTCCTCCGAACAGACCCTTAGTTTGAGATCAACGGATCAAAAGGAAAAACCTCCTTATCTGTACATCAGCACGATTTAATGTGACTGTATTTGTGCACTCTGAGGGATATATTTACACGTTTGTCAGTTGTGAAGCGTGCCAGTAAGAGCTTGGTGGGGTGTGACTATGAACTGTGTGTTTGTGTTAGCGCCCACATAACTCCTTCTTCACTCTCATTCGGACACTCTCCGGTAGAAGTAGAGATAGCCCAGGTCTTTGGGAGGTTTCTCCGAAGCGCAGACCTTCTGATCGTTGAAGATGACCCACCTGTGGAGCAGAGAGACCACTCGGTTCACAAAGGGCCACGACATAACCGAACGGCTATGGATTTGATCATGTTCACATAATAAGAGTTGTTTTTTAAAATCAAATTTTAAAATGAAAAACGCTTAATGTGACAAATCTGCTTTCGTCATATTAGGTTTCTTTGTGCAATCTCAGGTTGTTTATTCGTTTAAGAAGCGTTCACCAACTAAGATGAGGTCATTAATTATCATTAGTATAATTATCATTTTTGACATTATTTCAGGTTTTCTTCAGCCATGGTTAGTCAGAGCTGCAGTTACTCAATGAGCTCCCAGAAGAAAGATATATAACATTTTAAATAAATGAAAGTGTTACATGCATCAACTGTGTCACAGTTACATCAAAAAACTGGTTAAAGTACCATTTTGGATAGTGCCGATGCACAATTTAAACCACTGTTTTCACATCAGCAACAACTATTGTTCACAGCAGACGTGGAGTCTGGTGCCCCCTGCTGAGGCGATGTAGAATACTTTGATAGATTTAAACAAATGTACAACTTTTAACCTTTAGATGCATAAGTGGGTCTTTTTTGACCCGGTGAGGTGGTTTTCTTGAAGTATCTTTGTAATTAAACATTTTTATCATCTCATATTCCAGCTATTCCTCAAAAAACATGTTTTGGATATCATGCCACTCAAATTTTTAATTTTAAGAAATTGTAGTTTTTGTATTTCTACCCCAAGCTTCCATAAGTGGGTTAAAATGACCCACATGCATTTCCTATGGGATCCTCTGGGAACCTTTGATTCTCATCACCTGTTGCTGTCAGGAATACATTCACTGTGGACCACACAGACTACATCACAAGTGACACCTCTCAGGGAGATTATTTCACACAGCAAGATCTGATACCTGTCAGTATAATTATAATAATAATACATTATATTTGTATAGGGCTTTTCAAGGACTCAAAATGGCTTTACAATATAAGGGAAGGTTAGGGTGGGGGGGATAGGACTATCAAACTTCATCAACCGGCATGGATTGATGGGGGGTGGGCTATGAGTAGACAAGAGGAGAAGAGATGAGTTTTGAAAAGGGAATGGAATACTGAGAGGGTCTCAGAATAGCAGAGATCTTTGGGACAATATGTTCAAAACTTTTTTTTCAAAATGTAAAAAAAATATCTAAAATTATAAATAGTGAAAAAATCAATATAAAATATTTCCAGTGTGAACCAAAATATAATACAAGTGATTTTTCTTAACCAAAATGACAAAATTGGCATACAAATATTTTATATAATAATAGGGTCCTTTTTTACCCACTTATGGAAGAGTGTAGGTTCCAGTGACTCGTGCATCTAAGGGTTAAGTACACTTTTGAGGTACTTTATACTTTACTACATTTTGGAGGCAATTTTGTACTTTTTACTC
>NW_011352391.1:0-2040 GCF_000735185.1 Notothenia coriiceps
TGAGAGATATTTGGTTAAAAAGAACAAAATGGTGCTCTAGGAGGAGATTCAGGTGATAAGGTGGGGAGTGGGTTACCTTGGTTGGTGATTGGCTAATGGTTACACAAGGCAAAAATCGTTATGACATCATAAAGTGACCAAAATCTGATCAGCTCATTTTCAGACAGGTTTTTATATAAATGGATCAGGACATATTTTTTCCTGAAACTTTCAGAATCTCTTTACGCAGAGGGGACACATGTTTATGTATAAAAGACAGGAAAAAGTAGATTTTGCATAATAACTATTGGTTGAATATCAATGTTAGATTTGTTTGTGTGTCTGCTCTTGTAGTAAGACATAGAGAAAGAGGAGATATCTTTATAAATAGTAAGACACTGTAGATCCATCCTTTAGTGGGAGGAATGAGAGAGAAAATAACTGAGTGAGTGTGTGTGTGTGTGTGTGTGTGTGTGTGTGTGTGTGTGTGTGTGTGTGTGTGTGTGTGTGTGTGTGTGTGTGTGTGTGTGTGTGTGTGTGTGTGTTTCTCTCCCCCAACTTGAGGATATTTTGTCAGTTTTCATTTCCAAAACCACCATAAACAGAAACATTTAAATATATGGTGGAAGGCAACTTAAGCTGATAGTCAATTCCAGCTCCGAGCAGATCTGCGGTGGAATGAGATTGAGACGTAATGACACGTCCGAACTTGTGACAGCGTAATCAAACATCGACTTGCATGCGCTCAGATACACTTATTTATAACATAATCTGTGGCCGTGGATATGGGTTTATGGCTTTGGCTCACAGTGTTTTCTTTGCCTGGGAAGAAGCAATGATTTGCATTTTTTTTCCTCTTGGTGTCCAGGCTGCTGCCAGTAAAAAGACACATTTTGATAGATCTTATCCCGGCCTGTCTTCATGTGGTTTAATGTCCTTTTATCCTCTGCCGTCTCTAGTCTATTTTCTTGACTGAGCTGACAACAACATTGGGAGCTTTACATCATTCCTTGCAGTGGTGTTTCTGTTCTGCCATGGACAAGAATAAAACACGAGGCTGGAAGCATCATGGTGTAATGCAGCTACATGGCCAGTGTAGCATAACTACTGAACCAGGAGATTAGATTTGGAGCCCCCCTCTCACGAAACACATTATATGTTTTCTGCTTTGGCTGAATGTTGTTTATAAAGGAGAGGAAATCTGGAAATTGGAAGCACCCAAAAGGTTTTTTGGACCGTGTCTAAGAGCCTACAACCCTTTGCTTGTTCACCAGCTGCAGTGAATAACTTGTCTCCTCTCTACGCCTCTTTTGACGGATGAATATTTAGGGATTATGAGTCGAACATCCTAAAGTGCACTGCTGTGGTCGGCCGTTAGGCGTCTAATGGAGCTTGGACCTCATTTAAAAAGTTTAGTAAGTAGATCACAGCTCTCGACTTGATGTTGGCGGTAAAGGTGTCATTTGTTCACCTTTTCTAGAGCTATTTCCATGTTAACTAAGCAGTTCTGTCCTTACAAAGAGGCAAAATCACTCAGAGAGACGCTGAACGCTGAGTGTGCTTCAGTCACACAGAGCCGCCTACATGTGCAAGTTTTAGGCTGCAGCAATAGTGTCACTCTACACCTGCTGCTCATGTCTTTCCTTAATGGTTTTTATTTTTTCAAATGAATATGAAGTAGACAGTACACACTCTCAAGGCCCAGCAAACAGCTGCCACTTGAGTTTAGGGACAACACAAGGGACCCTTGGTAACTGTATGTTTTCCAAATCGGAAATTAGGGTTTATAGCCAAGAAGTTTTTCGCATACAAGGAATTTGCCTTAGTAATAATAATAATCCTTATATTTATTATAGCGCTTTATCAATGACTCAAAGCGCTTTACAAATACACATTACATATACAGATCATACATACATGTAATGGTCATCTACTGTGGACAATACCCACAGGAGCAAGTTCAGGTGAAGTGTCTTGCCCAAGGACACAACGGCCTGACGCAGTGGGGGGAGAGCGGGTTTCGAACTGGAGTTCCCCAACACCCCCTTGATCTGATGATCA
>NW_011352392.1:0-2733 GCF_000735185.1 Notothenia coriiceps
GTATTTAATAAAGTAATAAAGAAAGTCAATATACATAGTGGAATGGATCTCAAATCGCAGTGGCGAACCGTGTCTATAACTGGACCTTCTGTAGACACGCCCCCCCGGCGTTATAATGTCCGTCTTTACACTGAAGTCTCGTCTTGAAAAGGGTACTCGCAACAACTTCATCTTCACCTGTTGCACTTGTCATTTCAACGTTAAAAACAATAAAACGGCATGAATTGCTTCGTCGCATTCATTCTAGATCCTCTGTCTCGAGCCAGTGAACTAGCGGGCCTTCTAGAAACCCCCGGACGAGGAACTCTGAAAGAATACACCCATTGGCTACAAATCAATATATGATTGGTTGATCAAACTGTCAGTCCAAACGTACGCTCTCATTCAGTGCAACGGCCAGGGCATTCTATCAAGGATGTAGAATACCTTGGTTGAAGGATATTCTACCCAGAGACCCAGAACAAGATCTGATTGGTTGCTTTCTTTTCTAACACAAAACCACTGAAATGCGTAGTGCATGGTCCGAGAAGGGCAAACAAATCAACGTAACACTGTAATATTACAGATCAACAACACACGATTCTCATTTATTCATTTTATATACATTTTATTACATGTTATTTATATAATTAAATCGATTTTTTGTTTGTTTTATCTGAGTGTTCCAGGGTATTCTCTGAATACCTTGAAGGCCCTGACGGTTCGCCACTGCTTGACTTGCACATAACAGGTACTGAAGTAGCAGCTCTTTCTTAATTCGGCTTCTAGGAATATACAACGTTGATTACTCGTGCATCAGTAAAAGATATTGCAGCCCTAACATTTAGCCATTGTTAAGTTTTAATATAGCAGCTGTAAAGACTGTTCTCCAGTCCCTTTAATTGTTTTCATTCATCACAATAACACCGTGGCTTTCTCTCAGCCACTGCTCTTAACTTCCCTCCTTATTTTAATGCTCCTTTAAGACCAATTCCCAAGTCTCTTATGTAGTTCGAAATCCATAATTTGCTTGGCCTCGACGGCTTCTATCTCCCTGAGCTAGTCTTTTTATTGTAAAGAAGAGATGCAATTCAACTCTAGATATTTCTTTTTTTTGGTTGCACTGAGCCTGTAGCAAAAATAAGACAAAGGTGGTTGGATTCAGGCCAAACTCATCAGGGATGTATGTGAGTCCAGAGGCAGAGACATTACACTTTGTACTGTCTTAAGGCACTTTTCCTCTATTACGCTGCCATCTTCTCTTCAAATCTGTCACGCTCTCTATCCACATTGCCTTCTTTCTCTCCCCTTTTCTCCTTAAAACCCCCTTTCTGTCTTTTTTGTTTCCTTTTTTCCTTTTAGTTTGTGCCTCCTTGTTATTAGCCTGAGAAGATATCTGTCAAACTCTACATTTACTCATACTCAATGTGTTTGTATTTCTCTTTGTTGGCAGTAACATCTCAAGTGACTAAACGCTGTAACAGAAAAATAAAGAGATTGATTAAGGGAACCTTTAAATTAGGCTTAAATGTTATACCAGCTGTTTATTTGTCTCATGAAGCAAATGATGACGTTACAGGTGTAAGCTGAGCTAAATAAAAACTAGGTGTTTAGTATTCTAGCTCAGATTTAGATGATGACTCACTTCAGAGCTTAGTGTGAAGTTTAGACTTGTTTAGACTTGTTCTAATTTCCCCTTTTTGTTTTTGTCAGTTAATAAAATGTACAACACACAGCTTTGAACTGTCTTACCTCAGGTCCATCGTCCTAAAAGAAAACACCACCCTACCTACAGTACCTTTTCTTTGACTTGCAACATCCCTATGGATGCACCCATCCAACCTTTTCCGTCCCCATACGTCTGCTTAAAATATGTTAATATCGTGATCCAAAAGCAAATCTGTAAACGTCATTCTGTAGAAATCATTGGAATCATTTTAATTCAAGGCACTGAGGACAGGGATTAACATGGAGATTAAAACTGAGCCAGAAGGATCAGATTTGTGTGTTTTACAGGCAGTTCGCGGTCATAAATCTGCATTATTGTGGGTGATTAAGCAGTACACTCTGGGGCATTTGATTGAAGTTACATATGTTAATGAATGTTCTCATTAGGTAACATTTTTGTTATTTATTATAACTATTATATATAGATATAATAATATATTAATTGTTTTTCAAAATTGGCCAATAGCCTTCCCTTTAACCTCTGATTTAAACATACAACACATAGCCCTTCGCAAGATTTTAAGCTTGACTGATCGTTATGAATCAAATATTACATTTCTTTCCTCCTTGAGTGAGAATAAGAGTTTGAATGATACATATAAAGTGACAGACCTTGTACTCATGCATGCACTCATTTATCACAGCATTTAGTGTGTGCACACAGAGATGCTCTCCACCTTGATGCCGGGATGAGAATGTTTGAGTGCGTCTCCCCAGAGCGTGGGTTTGTTAGTTCAGTCAGCTTACCTGCTCACCTGTGGTACCATATATCTCAGCTTCTTAATCTAATTTGACTGCATTCCTCTGCCTCTGCCAACAGCCTCACTGTGATTCTGCTGTCGGGCACAAAGTAATGAAAACACATAAAGCTATCATTCCCTGCCACTGGCTGTGGGGCCGACCTGTACTGTACACACACACACACACACACACACACACACACACACACACACACACACACACACACACACACACACACACACACACACACACACACACACAAACAATTTGAAAATGCTCCAAACT
>NW_011352394.1:0-1446 GCF_000735185.1 Notothenia coriiceps
CCCCCGGCTCTGTGTTGGCGCAGGCGGCTCACAGACGGGCTCACAGATGGGCAACGCAGCCGCACACACACACACACACACACACCTGCTCCTCGCTGGCACCGGGCTAGGGCCAGGCGGCACACACACACACACGGACACACAGATGTGCATCTAAGGAAGAATTATTTCTCCTGAATTTATGGAACCTCCAGACTGAGGGGTATGCATGAATAAAAAAAGATATAATCAAAAATATTTATAGAAACATGAGAAGTTAAAGTATGCATGTGCAAAACATTTATAAAATAAGATACAAATAAAAGGAAAAAAAAACGTTTAAATAAGAATTTCTTTTAAAAAGGAACACAAAAATGTACGTAAACAGTTAAGGTAAGTAGGTGCAATACCATTAATTAAATAAAATGGATGTTGGCGCTGGATGTGACTTAAAGGGTGATTCCTTCACTATCCAGGGCTCTACATTTCAAATATGTTAAGTTGAGTTACTTACATTTCCCTTAAATAGAGAATGCATGACATTTTTGAGATAGCTTATAATTCACGTTATTTTTCACTGTGAAGCTTGCAGACCCCCCCCTGTGATGCTAATAAAAGAGAGCCCGCCCACACGCTGTCACTCACAGATGTTTCCACGCTTATCTCCAGCATGTGCTCTCAGGAAAATCTTTGCACGTATATCTGGTAAACATATAGCCTCAGTCACACGGCGTATTTATAACCTGACGCCCCCACGTTCACACTCACACACTTCATCATCCCACAATGCATCACACCACGCTGCTGTCACATGGCGTTACACAGCCACCGCTCACATGGATATAACCTGTTAACGTGGGAACAAAAATGGAGTGAATGGTGTTTGGGATGGGAGTTTTGAAAGCTGTTTTAGTGAAAGAAAAGAGCCAGGATTGAGAAGTTTAAGAGGTAGGGCGTGGATACGGAAGCTACAGAAAACTTCTAAGGAAAACTCCAAATATAGTGCAAAGGGAAAATCCGTCCTGACACAGAAAACCCTGCAGAGGAGGAACAAATTATGAGATGTTTTACTTTGAAATCAAGCAATAATATATATTTTAATTCCTCTGTTTGTGCAGAAGTCCTGGATTCAAAACTCTACATATGGAAAGATACAGAAGTGCATCGAACACAGAATCATCTCTTCAGTTATTCAGTTAAAAAACAGACACATTTCCACCAGGAACACCAGAGAAAGTGGACACACACACACACACACACACACACACACACACACACACACACACACACACACACAGAGAGAGAGACACACACACACACACACACACACACACACACACACACACACACACACACACACACACACACACACACACACACACACACACAGAGAGAGAGAGAGACATACACACAGGAGGGGTTAAATAGTATATATTCCAGGTACACCTTTTTTGGATACAGGGGGGT
>NW_011352395.1:0-2221 GCF_000735185.1 Notothenia coriiceps
TTTTTTTAAATATTGAAGTTAAAAGCATCAATCTGGTGCACTTTGAGAACAACATGAGGAGATCTATGGGTACATCTTTCAACACCCATTTGAAACAGAACTGTAAGCAGATTTTTCTTTTTGGATATTTTACAAATCACTCCCCTTTTAAACTCTATTCTTGTTATTTTTAACAACTTTTTTGTTACTGTCATATAGTATTTTATACCTGTTTTTCATTTAGTCTCTAATGTCTCATTAATAACTATAATGATCATATCAAGGTGTGCCTTAACCTCACTGAGCTGAGGTTATTTGAGCCTCTCAGGAGAGAGCTCTCTTCCACCTGGTTGTAGAAAAGCTCTTTAAATTCGTTAGCATAGCTAGCTAACCAGATGCTAATAACAACAGATCGCCACTGTGCTTACAACTAAAGACACAGCCACGCAAACACTGCGGCATGTGTACGGCTCCTTATGTGTACTGCAATATTTGAAGAAGCGTTCCGGTGCTCTCCGTAAGCACTCAAGTCAAGTCTACACTCCTTTCAGACGAGACATAACCACTTGAAGACACATTACGCTCGTGTTGTGTTCAAGGAACCTGTCCTTGGCCAGGAAAAACAGGCACTCGCTTGTTTAATTATTTTGCGATCTAGATTTCTTCTTATTTTTTGAAGTGAGAAGTTGTCCGTCAGTCGGACGGACTAACGGACGGACTAACGGACGGACCCCCACCCCCCCCAAAACGAAAACTCTTCGGTTCTCCACGAATTACACAAGCCACCCAAAGCAGCGTTAAAAAAGCGGGAGGCGGCGAAAAGCGACTAATTTGCATCACTGATAAACCCAAGTGATGTGTCTTACCTTTAGTGCATCTGGCTGAGCAAAATACGTGGCCCCCCCGACCCTCATGGTGACCCAGATGTCGACCATCTGAGCGGCGATGTGGCTGAGCGGCAGGTAGCTGACCACCACCTCCTGAGAGACGGTGGCGTCCGTCAGACGCACGTGACGGCAGGTGGAGAGCGCCGTCCAGGTTATCTGAGGCAGGCAGAGAGGAAACAGTCCATATGAGGTTTGATATTGCTTTATGTATGGGAGGAAACATAGAGACACAGTTTCAACGAGATACAGATAGGTAAACAAAAACAACAGTGAATGTTTACGACCTATGTTTTACACCTTTTAGAAGTGAACTTGACAAGAATAAAATACGCGTATGAAACAAGTTTTAATTGCCAGTTGCCAAGCATCAAAATAAACTTAAACACCAAAATGTCCCTTTTTATAACGTTGCTCAATAAACAACTCAGTTATAACAGACGATGTAATAATGTATAAGCATCACTTTTGCAGCAGCTGGTAAGGATTTCTTCTAACTACTTCCTAAAGCAGTGGTCACCAACCTTTTTAAGTCCAAGATCACCGACCTCGGCCTAGGTGAAAGGCAAGATCTACCTATTGCAGAATTGAGTGAAAAAAGACGGCCCAGACAATGCTTCCAATTTGAGGTCTTTTATATAGGCTAATTGCATCTGAATTACTGTTACAATGAAGGCTCCATAATCAGCTCACGGCATATAGGCAGGGGTAAAGTGCTATTGGGGGGCGGACCTCACCTCCTCTAGGGGGGTCCGGGGTGATGCTCCCCCGGGAAGATTTTTTTTTAAATATTGAAGTTGAAAGCATCAATCTGGTGCACTTTGAGAGCAACATGCAGAGATCTATGGATACCTCTCTCTGCACCCATATGAAACAGAACTGTAAACAGATTTTCTTTTTCTTTATAGATATTTTACAAATCACTCCCCTTTAAACTGTATTCTTGTTTTACTGACATATTGTATAGTAGGCTATTTCATACCTGTTTTTCATTTATTCTCTTATTGTTTGTATAACTATAATGATCATATGAAGGTGTGCCGCGGAAATAATCTTTTGAATAATTTGTGACAAAACTGTTCTAAACACTCAAGAGTCCTTTAGCTCACCTGAGCCCCTCAGTCTGACAGGAGAGGACTCTCCTCCAGCTTGTTGTGGAAACGGCTCCTTATGTCCGTTAGTTAGTTAGTGCAGCTAGCTAACCAGATGCTAACATCACGGTCCCCGCTAGCACCGGTCCCTCTCTCTCCCTCTCCTTCTCTCTCTCCCTCTCTCTCTCTCCCTCCCTCTCTATCACACTAAATGCGCTATCGCCACACACACACACAGAGCCGAGCTTGAATGACACAAGCACACGT
>NW_011352396.1:0-1858 GCF_000735185.1 Notothenia coriiceps
GTTAAATATTTGAACGCAATTAATTCAAAAAATTAATTACCATCGTTAACGCGATAATTTTGACAGCATTAAATAAAACCCTTTCTCTTTTCCTCCTCCGTACCCAAATCTTTTAAAAACGGGGGAACAACGAGGGGATACAGATTTGCTGCCGATATTACGTAATTTCAGATGGCGGACCCACAGAAAGTTGCTATCAGAAACAATGCCTGACATGTTTTGGACGTAATCTCGTCTTTGTTTACATTAGCAAGCCTCGCTAACACTCAGAGCTAGCCTGTACTGTAGAGCACTTGTGCTTAAAAAGCAGGAAATAAAAACCTGCAAGAGAAAAAGCATTTGAGCTCCATGCTGTGTCAGAAATAATCCTTGAGGTGGTTTAGAACAGGATGGCGTTTTATCACAGCAGAATTTTATCTAGAATTCTGATCAGGCATTGGCTCCGCCTCCTTAGGACCCAAAATCCGTGTTGCTTTAACAGGGCTGCAAAAGAGGGGTTTGAGCAGTATGAGGCATGGCTACAATGGGTGAACTGTTTGGTATTTTAAGCAAAAAACTTCACAGACATGTTTTTTTATAGGTATGGTCCTACAATATATTTTTCCAATATAGCATAATAGGTCCACTTTAAGTATTATACAGTGTGGTATTAGTATTCTTACTAAAGTAATACATATGAATACTTCTTTAGCCACTGCTTCTAATACACTTGTGTTAGCAGGAAAGGGATTTATTGTATTGCTCTGACACACTTTGACATTTTTGTCACCAGGTAATAAACCTGTGGCTAACCCCATCCTCACTGGCCACTAATCTGACGTTGTGTGGTAAAAAAAATAACAATAGAAATACGAGAAAAATATGTTTTTCCGAAGTAAAAACGGTAACCTATTGACCCTATCTGAATGTCAGCTGTTATATAATCACACCTATGGATAAACACACCTTATTGGAAGAGCGAGTGGAATCTCTGGATGTGCGAAGCCTTTGGCGGAACAGCTGGAAAAAATGACTGTAGAATTAGCCTTTTGTTTCAGGAGGCTGCGGGAGAGAATAGGCCTCTGTTTCCATCCCCATAACCTGAAGTCATTTCCCCCCGTGACGGTGATATAAAGTTCACTCAGAGAACTTTCTACAACTGTGTGCAATCAGAAACTTTTATGCAAATTGGAGTTTTACTAATGCGATCTGCATACCTGTGCAAAACACAAATGCAAACAAGAATGACACGATGGCCCAGTTAGCTATCAGCCCGCTGTCAAACCCAACAGGAATTAGAAAGGAGTTAACGCTACTTTGTTTCTCTCCCCTTCAAGTACTCTCTCTACCCCTGCACTCACTTCTGAGGCATCCACTAAGTATCCACCCTCATCACGCCAATATTAAAAAGCTTAGCAGCCAATGGTTTTTCAAGTAAATTAGAGAAAACAAAATCTCCCAGATTAGTCAATTAAGTGGCACATTAGCCCGAGACTTAATTAAAAGATAGCAGGGCATACAGTCTTTAAGGATATTGAGAGGTGGCGGGAGTGTTTAAACAGCAGATTGAACAAATGGCACTTATTAAAAACTTGACTGTGAGTCACTTGACACCTCACATATCCCCTGCACCTTGAGCTACATAAACAGAGTGTCAGCTCCCTGGCTTCCTGCTATGCAAATCTCTGGGATGAGGCAAAGAGAGGAAGTGCACTCGTCATACAGCATCCCCGCCTGGAACGTCAAGACGCCGTCCTACAATCAGAGGCTTAGCAACCCGAGCGGAAACATAGCGTTTACTAACTCGTACTTCTCGACACCACTCCTGAATAGTGGTTATTAATGTTTTTAAGGCAAAAATAGAAGCTAATCGTGCCAC
>NW_011352397.1:0-2211 GCF_000735185.1 Notothenia coriiceps
GTAGCAATTATCATTATGAAATGTAGTGGAACAATAAAACACAAAAGATATGTTTAGACACTTTGACAGGCATCTTTATAGTAGCCTCAACAATCAAGTGGACAATGCTTTCTGTCCTGCACACAGTTTAAATTTGACCGTAATATTTTTTGCGTCCTTTATCCCCACAAATTGAAAATAGTGGATATATTTCCAAGTTGTAAATGCGCTGCTGCTCTCGCTGATACTTGCATCTGCCATAGTGTGTGTGCTGGTGGTGAGCGTTGCCGTGTGTGTGTGTTAGCATTAGCAAGTGTTTGTGTGTGTGTATTTTCCCCATAAGGCAAGACCCGCCCAACTCTGTCTCTGATTGGCTTGCCCTGAAATGTTACCCCGCGTTAACCAATCATCACTCCTCTCTGGTTACTTTCACTTTTCCATGGTGCTGTGAGAGGACATCACTGTATTCGCCTGTAAGTTACATCCGCAGGGAGATTCGGTTCAGTTCCATCACATAATGTAACGCAGTAACGCACCCATTTAAATCACAGTAACGATAACGGCGTTACTTAATGGGAATAGGTAACTAGTAACGCTATTAGTTACCGCAAAAAGTAGTTGCGTTACAGTAACGCGTTAGTTTGTAACGCGTTAGTCCCAACACTGATGATAGGAGATCTTTAACATTCAGCAAGGGGGGAAAACAGGAAAAATCTCCCAAACTATCCCTCGAAAGGCCCACTCTACACTTTGTACACTTCTGATCTACATCGTGCTAATGAGGCTAAGGATCCAACTTGATTTGACAGTAGGTGAACCTGTATTAGCCATAGCTCCACCATTTTGCAGACATTTGTCCATGCAGTGCTGCTGCTTTCAAGTGTTTGTTTAAGTGCGCCTGTTTGCTCCATCCACTCATTCTTTTCACCCAGTTCTAGGCCAATCTCTTCTCCGAAAAAAGCGTTTACCGATGAACATCCCTGGGCTAACGAGCGCCTCATCGATTGGTTCAGGACGAGGAGAGATAAGAGAACAAACAGGTTGAAAGGCGGGGGAGGGTGGATTGAGACAAAGAAGAAGAAGCAGGAATTCTGACTGAAAGGTCTTCGCTTGGTTCCACCTGCAAATGGCCTCCGAAGTATGAAACACCTTATTATATGTTAAATGTCAGGGCTGTATCATTAACAGGCTGCTCAGTCGTGTGACTGAACAATGATTCAGCGGGCTGGAACTGTTCCTGGTGACACCTCAGTGTGGTGTTCGTGTCACATTACCATTGTACCTGCGAGGAGCGTGATAACTTCCTGATGATGTTATCTCTCCTTTCATC
This sequence comes from Notothenia coriiceps, assembly GCF_000735185.1. Taxonomy (NCBI): domain Eukaryota; kingdom Metazoa; phylum Chordata; class Actinopteri; order Perciformes; family Nototheniidae; genus Notothenia; species Notothenia coriiceps. The sequence continues at coordinate 1,310 of NW_011352397.1, forward strand.
AGCCGGAAGCTTCTCGCTGACAGAGAGCTGAGAGTCTGTCGAACTAAACTTTTTATTTCAACTGCAGGCAAACTCAAAACTCAATAACTCAAAGGCATGCAATGGGCCTGAAAGTGAGTATGTAACATCACGTGTCTGTTAACTTACTCATGTTAAGTTATTTATCAGGTTTTTGTTATATGTTCTGTTTAAAGTCCATGTTTGGATTCATTATTAGTTGTTTATGTTTAATTAGGTCTGTTCACTTGTTAAAGAGCAACTTGCAGGTTAGAGACACCAGTGAATAAATGTGTAGGAAAATGATGAATAAACTAGATTTTCAATACAGAAATATAAACTACAGTGACATCTGGTGTCGTTTTAGTAAGACATTTTCACTTCCGCATTAAAAAGCCTCAGCACGTGACCTCCCGCGTGTGACGTAACATGGGGGAGAGCGGCCTGTCTAATGTATGAATACACATGGATCACAATGCTAGTTTTGACACAGAAGAGGTTGAACATGTATATTCGAATGCATATGACGGACCACAACTGTATAATTATGAGCCTGCTAGGCGTACAAGAGACCAGGAGCAGCCAAGGATTAGAAGAAATAACGGCCATCGGAGAGAAATGGAGCTTTGGTGTGAGGAGAACCAGTGGAGAACAGGGCAGCTGTCTTGGTGAGGCTAACGTCGGTCACATCACAACATTGTAAAGCTAGCTATCATATATCAGGCTAGAACTAAAGTAGTATTGATAATATAGTAACGTTACTGGTAGGACTGTTGATACTGATCCATAACAGAAACTAATGCGCAAGTATCAGCTGTATCTCGCGTTACCTAACGCAACTCCACACTACGTCTTACGGAGCTGTACCGGAGGAGAGGGAGAGAGAGAGAGAGCAGCGAAGGGGG
>NW_011352398.1:0-2015 GCF_000735185.1 Notothenia coriiceps
AGGAGAAATTCTAAGAAAAAAGGCATATTTTGGAGAAAAAAGTAAAATTCTGAGAAAAAAATCCAATTTGAGATGCATTGTGGGACATGTAGTTTATGGGCAACGTGCTTCTGTAAATCGCCATGTAACCGTAATTAACATATTATATTCTTTTAGAGCTGTTGTGGGGCCACAGAAAATTAAGTTGCGGACCGGATTTGACACCCGGGCCTTGAGTTTGACACCCCTGACCTAAGAGCATCAAAGGCACATAGAGACTTACGGCAAGAAGCTCCACAACGGTTTCAGCGAAGCCCACCACGTACATGGCTACAGCCACTGCGTTGGCAAAGGCAAAGATCAGACCGATGGATCCTCCAAACTCCGGACCCAGACTCCTCGATATCAAGTAATACGCTCCACCTGCAAAAAGGAAAATGGACAGAAGTTAGTGGAAGTGAACTGATGTGAAGATGTTGAATTAAACAGATTTCTTATTATTTTATTGAATGTATGTATACCTTTTTGTTTATACATACAGCAGGATGACTTAGCAGTGACACTAGCATAGTCTGTCTCGGGGAGGCATTAACAACCTCAATTGATTCCAATGAGAACAGAGAACATTCAGTCAGCCAAGCGTCTTCTTTCTGAGCTCCTTGACCTTTTTGTGCAGCCGCTTTGAGCACTAAAGTTGAACATATTTTCAGATAAATTGGGGAAGCTTGTTTTTGCCCGTGTTTGTCAGATGGAAACTACCAAAACAAAGACCATGAAGCTCATTTGATATAGCTGACTGACCGGCCAACCCTGAATGTTGCACTTTTTTTTTTATCTCCGTAAGTGGATCGTCCTTTCAACTCAACCAAAAGAAATGCAGCGCTTTTTCTCGACAAAATTAGATTTTTAGATTAGATTTACTTGAATAATCCTAATTTGGGAGTTGTTTTCGTCACGGCGGCATGTAAACAAGGCATTGCACATAATGTGGAAATTATACAGAATAGAACATAAAATATACACATCTCAAAATAGGAAATAAAAATAACTAAAAGGTAAAATATATATAGTATAAATGGTAGGAAGAGGCGCTCCGCAGAGCCCTGCCAGCGCCTTTCTGCCAGTAAAAGGTGTTATGTGGACAAGGGCCCTAATTTGGCAGACTTTCAACAGTAAAAGGCTGACTCAACACTTTACAATATGTTACCACTGCTAAAGCAACTTTACTGTAACGACTTCCAATAATCTCTGCTTTGACATTTGTTTCTTATCTCTTATCTCGCTGAAAGTGTATTCAGTTGAAAGTAACTTTCAGCATGGCGCCGAGTTTGCCAATCAAACACAGGCAACCTGAAATTCAGTATTGATTGTCCTTCCTCCTTATCTTCCAACCATTTGGACGCAGACTTGCATTTCCCCATAACGATGTTGTTTAACAACCGGCGTAAACGGACCTTCGCGTGCTATCAAGCAGTGAGCGCGCGATGTCCTGTTCAGATGATGTTAGGGAAAGTTAGGTATTTTTTTAGCCATATCGTGAAATAATTTATTACCAATAGCTTTTTTTACCATATGTTCCTATAGGTGTCTAGTAACACCTCCCGATTTATCCACAGCCAAATCCTCTGGGAATTGCCTTGAGAGCCAATCAAAGTTAGGGTGTCCATAGGGCGTGGGTAAAAATAGTGAAAAAAATGTTTCTACCAAAAGTGACTTTTGAGATGTCTAACTAGGGGTTTTTAGGGGTGCTGAATCTGTCCCAGTCATTGGTTTTGAGTAAAAATGACTCCAACTCCATAAACAATCCATAAAAAGTGGTTTTATTGAACAATTGCAAATCAAAACTAGCGTTATTAGTTGACATTTTAACAAACCTCATCAAACTCCCCTGCATCTCCCTCACTATTATTATCATCTGGCTGGTTGATGTTCTGGCAAGAGTTACCATGACAGTTCCCACAAGCAGAAATACATTTGACTCCTTGCTTTTTACAGCAGCACCTGAGAGTGCCACAGTCACCTGCGCAGTTGCAGCA
>NW_011352399.1:0-3160 GCF_000735185.1 Notothenia coriiceps
CCACATGCTTCCCATCCCTAATTAGCCTCACCTGTGCCCCATTATCATACTTAGTCTGCATCCACATTCCCTTCAGTGCCAGTTCGTCTTTGTTATTCCTAGCGATAAAAGGCCACTCTGAAACGTGCAGTTTTGCTTTATTGGGGGGGTCCGAAAACCAGTCAGGTTTAACCCTAACCCTAACCCTAAAACATTTTTTAATGTGTCAGTGGGTGACATGTTAGGGTTATAGGGTTAGGGTTAGGGTTAAACCTGACTGGTTTTCGGACCCCCCCCAGACCCCCCCAATAAAGCAAAACTGCACGTTTCAGAGTGGCCTTTTATTGTGGCCAGCCTAAGGCACACCTGTGCAATAATCATGCTGTCTAATCAGCATCTTGATATGCCACACCTGTGAGGTGGGATGGATTATCTCGGCAAAGGAGAAGTGCTCACTATCACAGATTTTTTCAGATTTGTGAACAATATTTGAGAGAAATGGTTATTTTGTGTATATAGAAAATGTTTTAGATCTTTGAGTTCATCTCATGAAAAATGGGAGCAAAAACAAAAGTGTTGTGTTTATATTTTTGTTCAGTGTAGTTAGATTTGAGGTGAGGTTATTTATTTTGGAGCCCAGTCTGTAACTGCTTCTTTCTTCCTTTCGACAGCTGGTAAAAGTACAATTCTTGTTGTTGTTTTGTTTCATTCCGTTAACCGTCAAGAGGGAAATAAGTATTTTTTGTGTTTTTCTTGGTATACCTAGCCACTGTTATGTTTGGCTGTGAAAAAGAAAGACGAAAAAAAGAAAATGTATTATGAAGGGAAGACCATCTATTTTTATTATTATTTATTTAGTTTATTTTGAAAGGGGCAGGTCATATAGGATGTTTTTCTTCTTCCTGCTCCTTTCCGCTCAATGGCGTGTTAATAGAGACAAGTTTTGTTGGCACTTATTGTACAGTGAGTGTTGCGTACCATGAGTGGGACAATAAAAATGAAATGAAATTCTTAGAAATGAATGTAGCCCTCAACATGAACAACCAAAGTAAAGCCTTTAAACTCATCCCACTACCAAAAGCTTACCCTTCAAAATAACTGCATAGCCATTACACTTACTATTAGCCATGCTTGCTTTAAACAGTTATAGCTAAGTACATAGCAAATATGGCGATGTAAACATCCATCAGACATGTGCAACACATTCTGGATCGGAATAATAAACTGGCCTTCGTTGCATTCAGGAAATAATAACCAGTGTTCCTGAGAGCTTCGTATAAAACGGGTAGTCGGTTCCCTTATTGGCGCCTCGCCCAGGAAGCCCTTACATTTAATTGGTTTGTTGTGAGCTGCACCCACCCATTACGATCCCTCGTAAACGTGCTGGTATAAAACCAAACTGCACCTGGGCTTTAAGAGAGAGAGGCAGTGAGAAGAGCTCTCCTGATAATGTCATTAATCGCCCTGCAGACCCCACATATTCCTCTTATCTTTGAACACACACCTAAGCTCACCCGTAACCAATTCCAATTTGGCGTCTCGTCAAATGTCCTCCATCATGGTCACTAAACTGGGAAGTCAAGGCACGGCCAGTAGCGATAATGAGGGAAAAGGTCACTACAGCAACAAAGTGTTAATTTAAATTCCTTCGATCAAACACATGTTGTCTGTCGTGACTTACATTCTTTTTTTGAAGGACTCGCACCATTGGTTTTTGCATTTTAGAGCTCATTAACTATTATCTTTACATTACTGCGGATTGTTTTCTAGGCATACCATTAGCTCGCAGATTTATCTCCTACTTTCAGACAGACTTTTTTTTATAAGTGTGCTATGGAAATACACTTTCTGAGAGAGGTAATTTATCGCTGAAAACACACTTGGTTTCTCTCTGTTGCTGCCAAAAAGCAACTTATTTAATGAGAGAAATTACCCAATTTGAATGATAATGTCCACACATTTGACTAATTTTGTGAATACACATCTCTTGAATTTAACTCCGAGAAGAACTTCCAGTATTTCCCAAGGTTTTCGATCAACATCCCACATCTGCAGAAATCCTTCACCTTTTTAAGCTGTTTTTCTTTCTGCATCCCAGACGGTACATTGTGAATGCTCCAATCAAACCTCCACATCACTTATTTACAACCCTTACTGCCCGTCTACACTACAGGCATCAAAAAATCTTGAAGCTGGGCGTGTCTGAAGCTTGGCGATTTTTTGCGAGCAACTCGACCAACAACCAATCACATGAATCTCCCGCCCCCGACATACAAAGCAATAGCAATGTTAAAACGAAGTAAACTGGATATAAACTCCTCAAACAGGCGGAAACCTACCAGTTTCACCCACTGTCTCTGCCACCTCCCTCCATGCCTGGTTCCTCCGGTTTGCATCCCGGTAAATAGTTCTGGTCGTAAAGAACCGGGTGATTTGCTACCGTAATATCTCGTTTGGAATATGAGGAAATGAACTGCGGTCTGGCTCTCCCAGCTTGCACGCGGTTTGATTGGCTAGCGCTTGCACTGGCGGGATTTGCATAAACGGGGTTTGATTGGCTAGCGCTTGCACTGGCGGGATTTGCATAAACGGGATTTGATTGGCTGATGCCGATAGATGCTCGTGATGCTTGCAAAGCCATGCCATGCTCCCCACAATGCAGTTCGGCGAAGATTAAAAATCTTCTACGTCACCCCACTCAAGTGAATGGGCGAAGCGTTGAAAGCATTTTTCGATGCCTGTAGTGTAGACGGGCCGTTAAGGTTATTTTAAGAGGTGTTATTGTTTCGATGCACAGGACTCCTCGAGTGAAGCTCATGTAGTCTCCAGACATCTTTAACCTTATAAGCTGTTGTTTTTGTGTCCCAGGATAGAGGACTTCTCTCATGTCACACATCTCGGCTGTTCCCATCAAACCCCTGCTCGACTCTTAAGTGCCTTTCAAGTCTTCTCTCCGCGGTATTCCCATCATTATTGACAGACCTCAAACAGCTCTGACGGGCTTGTTGTCTCTCGAGTGTGGTGTTGCTTCAGTGAGAAACTTTTTAAGTGGCTCTGCGGGTCTTTGAGACTGAGAGGCAAATTCTGGGTAGTTTGTCTCCGTGACATTGTGTGTAAACTTGTGTATTACCCTCTTGGGATTTGCTGTGCTGGAGGAAAATGGCCTCAGAAATGCAGATGT
>NW_011352400.1:0-4554 GCF_000735185.1 Notothenia coriiceps
CCTTGCCTATATCTGTCTGTGTGTGTGTGGTGTGTGTGTGTGTGTGTGTGTGTGTGTGTGTGTGTGTGTGTGTGTGTGTGTGTGTGTGTGTGTGTGTGTGTGTGTGTGTGTGCGTGCGCAGGTGAATGTGCTGGAGACAGTGTTTCAGGTGAACTGCTATCCAGGTATCCAGCTGAGGGAGCAGCTGGCGGTCAGACTGGAGCTGGAAGAGGACAGAATACAGGTGACACATTTTATTTATTTATATAAAGTATAAATCTAAACACACACTGTGCAAAGTCAGTTAATACAGTTTCCCAACGTTATTTACGACAGGAAAGCAAAGTAAAAATACACGATTTTCCACCTTAACACAGTTTAGTGGTTTTCCACCATAGGCCCCACGGTGGAAGCGGGCCCCAGCATGGAGCTCCGCAGTGGGACACTAGTGGTCCTCCTGTCGCAGCATCAGGACAAAAACCACCAGACTCAGAGACAGCTTCATCCCACAGGCCATAAGACTATTACACACCTGAACTTTAAAAGAACATAAACATTCATCTGTTTGCAACTTCCAAATTATTTATCTATTCCATCATATTCCAGTTACTTGTATATAGACTCTTCTTGCACTATTTCTATTTTATTTGTATTTTCTTTTGCACTATTTGATCAGTTTTATCTGTTCTATCTCCTATATATATTCATGTTGCTGTTGGAGGAGCCTGTGACTTCAGATGTTGTGCTAATGACAGTAAAGCCTTGAATCCTGCACCTTGTTAACTTTCCTCTTGTCTCTCAGATCTGGTTCCAGAACCGGAGGGCCAAACTGAGGCGGGCCCTGAGAGAGAGACAACTGCAGCTGGTTCAGACGGCCGTGGGCGACCTTGGGGTCAGACGGGAGGTCAAAGGTCACCTGGATCTCGCTCAGAGGCTCGAGAAGGAAGAAGAGGAGGGAGGATGACGTCTGGATTCACTTTTATTCATCAGTTTGTGTCTCACTGTCATGAAAAACTCTTGTTGACAAATTGAAAGTCTCCGTTAGCTTACGTACTGTATCCTTCAAAGGATTTTAATGTTTACACCCTGCTCTTGATGAGTTAGTAATGTCTCAATATGTGAATATATTTCTGTTCTATAACCTGTACAGTTAAAAATAAATTAAAGTATTTAGATTTTGTGTGATCTGTTTCGAAGCTTTTTAACTCATTAATGACAAAATATAATAATAATAATCCAACAACATAATATGCATTCACTCTGAAATTTGCCATTCGACATGAGTTATTATATTTTTTGTACATTAATTACATTTTAATGCTAATCATTTTGTTATTTTACTAAAGTACACATTTCAAGAGCAGTACTTTTACTTTGAAATGCTTTTTGTTTAAGTACCGGGTGACACCGGAGGGTGATCATTATGGTGTATTTGGAAAGCAAACAGTGCCACAATAGTCCATTATTTCAACGCTTTCTTAAAGGTCACCTATCATGCTATTTTTAGGCAATAGCATATGTCTCAGATATATAAAAATTATATAAAACATGTCTATGAAGTCACTTCCTGTTTCAAAAGTGCTGATTTTGGGTATAAAGCTTAAAAAAAAAAAAAGAATTGATACATTTAAAAAGAAGGGGTCTGAGCTCATGCGGGACCCGGCAGCTACTGTCTAAACTAAATACTGCCTTGATGAAACGCCATATCTTGAGGTTGACTTTGTTTAAAATCGGCATGCAGGTAAAAGTAGTGTTCAAATGTTTTAAAAATAAATACATAAAAGTGCTTTTAAAAAAATAAGTGCTTTTAAAAAGAAGTGCTGGTAATAAAAATTACATCAACCCAATGTTAAAATATGTAAAATATATAAAACATATGTAAAATATAAAATATAAAATACACACAGGTTAGTAGGCACGGAGGGGAAATATCTTAAAGTCAACCAAGTGTCCCTAAAAGTGTTTAAAACCCAGGCCGAGGTCGAGAGGTGGTGCAGGTGAGACATGGGACACGCCTCGGATGATGTTTAAAAATACTTTAAGGGCTTATTTCAGTGTGTTTCTCTGCGGGAGGCTCCAACGTCCATTTAAAAAGGGAAAGTAATGACTAAAATATAAATAAAACAATATAAAAAATGTTTGAATAGAAAACGGGGGATTAATAATATATAAAAAATAATAAAATATATTATCTCCTCATTTGGAACCTGATAAAATGAGAAACCATGCATGCAATACAGTGCAAACATGAAATAAACGGTGACATGTAACATGTAAGTATTAATATAAAATGTAAGAAAAATATATAAAATGGTAGTAATAATAATAATAATAATACAAAGAAAACCATTCATTTTAAAGATCATAAAGGAGTCCAGATGAGGAGGATTTGTAAAAGTAATGATAGGAAATATGTATAAAAAATAAATAATACACACATAAATACTACAATATAAATAAATAATACATTGATAAATAAATAATTAGATAGTTAATTTAAAAAGCAATAGGCTACCCTTAGGTCATGTATATAAAATATAAAATAGGGTGGAACTTCTGGTTTGCCATCACCGCAGAGAGGGGGTCTAAAAACATCCGGAGGGGAGAAGCACACGTCGGGAGGACAGGAGGGACCTCGTTAGGGTTAGGGCGGCGGCCCACTTGCAATGCCTTCGCGGACTACTAATGGGCCGCGGCCCATAGGTTTGGGAACCGCCGCCACAATCCACGCATCCACCCATCTTTCTATTTATTAAAAACTTAATCTGAAATATGAAACTGTATTTGTTTTCCTATTTATTTATTTACATTTTAGAATAATTGTATTACTTTATATATCACCCCTAAATGTGAACTTTTTTCTATACAAAATATATGATGTTCATTTCGTTCTTGAATAGATAAATAAATAATAATACATTAAAAAAAGGTCTGAATTACGCGGCGGCCGCTGATTGGCTGAGCCGTGTCCCGGAAGTGATCGTGTGTGTGTGTGTGTGTGTGTGGTGTGTGTGTGTGTGTGTGTTGAGTGCAGGAATCTGTCGGTAATATTTGTGTGTGTTTAGCGGCGGGTTTTCTGCTCTACAACATGGAAACGTTTAATAAATTAAAGCAGTTTGACGCTTATCCCAAAACTCTGGAGGATTTCCGAGTGAAAACGTGGGGAGGAGCGACCGGTGAGAAGTGTTATTTATTAAGAGAGAAGAAGAAGGAGCCACTGTTAGCTGCTGATGCTAACAACAAGGCTAATTCATGATTTAATTCATGATAAAACATACAGAAAATACACCGTTTTAAAGACTTAACATTGTCCTTATAACGCAGTGTGACTCTGAGCAGCAGCAGCATTTTCTCCATTATCTGTTACAATTAAACATATCAATATATTATAACCAGGCTGGTGATTAAAAGGCAACATATATCATTTAACAAGGAAAGCAGAGGTGGAAGAAGTACCCAGATGCTTCACTTACGTACAAGTAGTAATACCACATTGTATAAATACCCTGCTAAAAGTAAATGTCCTGTATTAACACTCGTAATTAAGTAAAAGTACAGAAGTATTAGCATCAAAGGATACTTAAATCACCAATAGTGAAAGTACTCTTTGGCCTTTTCCTAATAGTATATAGTATGTATGTCTAAGTTGACTTATGGGAGGTATGCTATATTTAACCCGGTTTTTAAAGGATGCTTTCAGGATATTATAGCACATTATAATCTGATTTATTGTGCAGTTATCATTACACTTTACTTTGTGTACTATATAAGAATACATAAATCCCCACAGTTGTAAATAGCTGAATACGCTTGAAAAATGCACCTTGAGACGCTTGATAAGTGCTTGATTTAGACCTTTGGAAAGGTGTAGGAACCATGACAATACAATACAACTTTATTGATCACTGGAGTACATTTTTTACCACTAGTTTTTTGATGAATAGTTGGGCAGTGTCCAGTAGAAGTATTCATGGACTCTGACCTGAGTTTCAACAGTCACATTAAAACAGTTACTAAATCAGCCTACTATCACCTAACATATCTAGGATCAAAAGACTAATGTCACAGCAGGATTTGGAAAAACTTGTCCATGTTTTTATCTTCAGTAGACTGGACTCAGGGTTCCCGCGGGATCTTAAAAAGTCTTACATTTGATAATCTGAATTTAAGGCCTTAAAAAGGTCTTTAAATATGACCAACAAAATAAGAAAGGTCTTAAATATAATTTAGAAGGTCTTAAAAATGATGGGATTTGAAAGGTACTTCTGTGTTGTGACAGTCTAAATGTGTTTTGGGGGAAATGTCCTGGCTGCAAAGTAACCAGTACGGTAATAGCCTTTCAGTTCCCCCCAACAATTTGTATTGAATTAAATCAACATGGAACCAGTAATCACTAACTTTGTCAATAATTAATATCATGATTATTAAATACGGTTATTCATTGACTTTGAAAACATCCATTTATTGAACTTTAAAACAAATAATAATTTGAACAGTATCTTTTTAACTGTTGATCAACCTGAACGTATAATTCAACTGAAAAACCAATAGAAAAATAAATAAAATAAATGATAC
>NW_011352401.1:0-9582 GCF_000735185.1 Notothenia coriiceps
GAGAGAGGAGGGGAAGCAGCAGGCGGTTAGAGAAATGAGAACTCCTCTCCTCTGAGCGGTCATTTTAAAGAGACGTCCATTAATGATGACAGGAGGCACAGCAGCCCTCTCTCTGATGGACAGATGTGTTCACGACGACTTACATATTTACTTTTAATTGATTGACAGTGCGATATATATAATAATAACAGATGCGAACATATACACGCACATATGCATATAAATATATACAATTTCAGAATCAAACAAGTATGAGAGCAATCTCATAATAACGCAACACAAACAGAGACTGGATATATATATATCCCCCTCCTCCCCCCTCTCTCTGGTCGCTGAAATGGGGAATTGAAATTACGAGCCAAAAGTTGTATTTACAAGTATTAAAAGTAAGCATAGGACACCAAACCAACTGAGACCCGTCTGTCCGCCGCATCTACGCACTGTACAACACACACACCTACACACTCCTAAAGCATAATCGGGCTACAGCCGTTGTGTATTTTATTATGTGAAGCACTAAATGGTCTTCGAAAAATATTGACTCTTTGTTTGTAGATATCTACTAAACTGAAGCATACAAATACAGAGAGTAGGCCTGTTATACTGAGTGATATATATTTTACACACAGCTCTGCTTTCTGCACGGACCTCACAGCTGTTCTCACTGTAAGGGGAAATTAGAGTATTGAGAAACCTCTATTGACATCAGGACAGCAGAAAGCTTACACATCTTCCGGCGCAGACTAAAAACTCATCTCTTTCGACTCCACTTCGAGCAATTACTAACAAAGCACTGGCTTATCTAAAGCCAGTTGAGTAGCACTTGAAATGTTTTGGCTCTATGAAACCTGATGATTCTGTTTTCTTCAAGTTTGTATGATATCTTCTTGGTCGAATGCACTTATTTTAAGTCGCTTTGGATAAATGTGTAAGCTAAATGCAATGTCCCAACAATTAAAAAATTGGGTTAAGGTTGGGGTTGAGGTTAAAAAAGAATATAACTTTACTCACAGAGGATAACTTTGCATGCGAAGGAATATTGTGACGGTTTATTTTTTCCTCATTTCATTGAATTTTCCATGGTTGTTTGAAGAGAGCAGCGCTTACTTCAGTCATGCTGACAGATACAGAGGTTTCATTGGGGGAGTTGAAGGGAAGGCACATGTCAGGAACAGAGCTTGAATACAGCTTAGAAGCCTTTTCAGTATCACCTGAACATGCGGACACGAAAACCCCTGCAGAGCCTCTGATGTTCATCATTCAAGTCCGAGGGTGTATTTTTGTCATATTTGTCTTTCAGGTGAAAATATTTTTGATCCTGACAAAGTCTGAGAATAATTTGCGTCTGTATACACACAATAATGAGAAGATGGAATGTGTTCAGTACCTTATAAGAAGTTGAAATTAATCTCCATGAAGACTGAGGGAGCAAGAGAAAAGGAGAGCAGTTTTTCCTCCTCACATAAATCTCTCCACACAGCACACGTTCTATCATCCATAGAGGGGCCAGTAACTTTCTCAATGTTTTGGTTCAGCCAGTCCCTCAACTTTTAATAGTCTTTCTAGAATGCATGAAATGTGAGGTCAGTCCATCCTGAAAATGAAAGAAAAGCTATTTGGAAGTTATTCTTTCCGATGTTCTCATTTACCTGGAAGTGCAGAACAAAAAGCTCCAATAAGTAAATAATTCCATGGCCAAAATAATGTGCTTCCAAAAAGCTCAGAAGTGATGCTAATACTTTAGCTTTATATCAAATCCTTATAGACTTTTCTTCTGTAACACGTTCTGTAAAAATAATATTCAGAACAGACATTTTAATAGAGTCAACCAAGTTTAAAAGGTTTGTTCAACCAATTACAAATAAATATTTGTAGAATAATCTCTTCGGGGTTGGTATTTCGCACCAACCCTAACCCTAACCATATCTTCTTATTCCACCTCAATACTTAGTCATGTCACCATATTAACACCTAAATCCAACTGAACTACATTAGATGTTTCTTCCTAAACTCTATCTTTAAATGTTCCATTATACTGTGCTTGTTTTCTTCCCAACGGTCTGGCCTTTCTTCTTCCGTTGGCTATCCTTAGATTCAATAAGATCTTCCCTTCTTTCTGGAAACTCTCCAATCTCTCCTTATACCTGACCCAGGAGTGAAAAAAACATTATATTCTCTGTTTTCTCATCCCTGCTACTTTCATTCATTCTTCTATGGGAACAGATATTCAATTTATTGTATCCTGTCTCCAGTACCGTTGAGCTGATGAGCCTGAGGTCCCTCATATCGATCCTTAAATGGATGATGAAAAAGGCCACAGCCTGTTGGTAAATTGGCCAGCTATTGGCAGTGTCCTCTCTGATTACTGTCCAGGATCTGGAAATGTAATCCACTTCTGGTGCCACTTGTCGGCAGGAGCAGTGAAGGTAGGGTTGGAATTGAATTGAGTTTTGTCATTTTCAAAGCATCTACACACTATTACAAACACTCTTGTTACTGCACAAGGACTTAATCCAATATATTGTTTTAATCTTAGTTATTTTAATTTAAAGGAGTGTGTTTTAAACCTGAAAATCAAGAGTCTTTGAATGACAATTGTGTTAGACTCTACATCAAGCTATCAAAGTAGAAGTCATTGCACTTTGTTGTAGTTTACTTTTACACCATCAGACACTGTGAATCCTGTTGTGTGCATGTGATAAATAAAACCCATGTATGCTCGTTGTGCATTGACATTGCAAGGTATAAGTTGTTGAAACAGTTGTTTTTGGAAACTCTCATCGACAAACTGATTATTTTTTCAAAGGTTGATGCAGCACGAAAAAACAATACAATTAGAATTTTGCTCATTGCAGAGTTCCTAATTATCTGCTTCACAGTTGGAACACACAATTAGTAACCACAATGTACTGTGTGTTCATTATCAAATAATATGTTTAGTGGTGAGCATTTAACCTGACAGTACATAATGTGCTCTGCTACAGTACGCTTACATGCCTCTGGGGAAGACAGATGATTTTGTAGCACTCAGTAATTGCACTGACATAAACAAGGGTTAAAAGTGCAATCGTTCAAGTTGATGTTGCCACGTGATTGTTAGCGGTTACAATGAGATGGCTCAGACCCAAAACAACTCGCTCTTGTTCTGTTAGAGAAAATATTTAACACGTCAGCTTGAGTGCACTGAAAAAGCTGACTGGCTCTGGAAGCTGGAGTCTCCACACTGGCTTAAGAGGAAATCACACCAGAGCTTTCATTCTCAGGTCTCCCCTACTCTGTTTCACAATCTACTTCCAACCGTGCACATCACTGTAACAGAATATAAATAATTAATGTGTGTGTTTTTCCCAGTGAAATTGTACAAGTCTACTTGTACCTTGGGGGACATGCACTATTCAGATGGCACTAGACTTAAAGGTCTCTTATTATGCTATTTTATGGCATATATTATGGGTCTCAGATATATAAAAAACATGTATGATGTGTTTTGCTCAAAATACCAAACAGATCATGCATTTTAGACATCCCTCATATCCCTCTGTTTTTGCCCTGTTAGAGAACTGCTGATTCGGGGTCCTTCGCTTGAAAAAAAAGAGGAGGTGGAGCTAATGCCTGCTCAGAATTACACAGCAGATTCAGCTCAATGCTGCCATGACTAACTGCCATCATGTTCAAAAACTACATCAAGGATTATTTCTGAAACAGTATGGAGCTCAAATGCTTTTTCTCTTGCCGGTTTACCACAAGGTGAGTTCCTTTTTATTTCCTGCTGTTTTACACATACTCTCTCCAGTAGAGTTTAGCTCTGAGTGTTAGCGATGCTTGTTAATGTACAGAAAGACCATATTACGTCCAAAACAGTCGGGCATTGTTTCTGATAGCAACTTTCTGATAGTGCCGTGGGTCCACATTTCTGATATTACGTCATATCGGACGCAAATCTGGATCAGCTTCGTTGTACCCCCGCTTTTAGAGATTTGGGTACGGAGGAAAAGAGAGAGGGTTGTATTTTCTCACACTGCGTAAGTTCCCTAACACACTGGGGACACATATTTATGTGTAAAAGACATAAAAAAGTGCATTTTGCATAATAGGTCCCCTTTAAGACTTCATGATATAAATAAAATAAAGAGCTACATACTGTAATCCCGTCAAGCAGCAAAACAACATGCAGAAGGTAACAATTTAGCCTACAGAACATTGTTACATTTAAAGGCACATCATTGCTTTATCACTGCCCGCTTTTACAGAAATGTGTATTACTTTTATCACCCATCTGCGGCCAGGTTCCAGACGGCACACATCTCCAATGGGTTCAATGATTACATTGGGTCTCTGAGAATGGGTCTGGTGTTGTGCTCAATGGCAATAGTGTCCCTAGTTTGGACACACACCAAAGCCAATTAGACCTTTGTAAATGGTTTTAAAAATGGGGACATTATATTTTATGCCAGCGCCAAAACATTTGATATGAGAATAAGCATTTATAAGATTGACAAAGATATACATTTGTTGTAGTATTGTCCTTCACAACACATTTTGTTGTATGGTTTCAATATGATGACGTATCACTATTCTAAGATTAGGGTAAAATACAACCCTATCCAAACAGATGATGCCAGATTTGAAAACGTTGAAACTTTAGTCCTGATAATGTTGGAGGCTCGTGCCAATTGCCTGAATGTCTGGAACAAGAGAGCTAGACAGCAATTGATTTTTTTGTGACCTGTGATGTGAGAGGTTTGGATAATGAACTGGTGCTGGGCCAACACCAGGATGAGCCTCTCCGTTAACTGCATTTTGCCTAGGCATTACGAAGGACTGAGGAGAGAGAAATTAGTTAATGAAAGGAGGCATGTGGCGCAGTGGATAGAGTGTTGGTGTTCGGATCAAGGGAGCACATGTTCATACCCCACTGCAGTCAGCATGTCGTTGTGTCCCTGGGCAAGACACTTCACCCCAAATTGCTCCTGTGGGGATTGCCCACAGTATTGAGTGAGTCGCTTTGGATAAAAGCGTCTAACAAGTAACACGTAATGTAATGAAATGCTTGTGTCGAGACTGCATGCTGGGGGTGAAGAAGGGGTTGTATTTTTAATTCATCTTACAAATGGACGACTTAAAGGAGTTTATGGTTGTTTGTGTAAACCTAGCAGAGTGCTTTTGATAAAAAAAAATCAAACAGTTAAGGGGCTGTTACACTGGAAAGACTGAAATGTTGACTTTAATTAAATGTATTATGTCAACAGATTATGTTGAACATGTGTATTTGGTTAATTTAAAGCAATAATATCTAGTTTAGGTTAAACTTAATGCGTTTCAGTTTTTTCAGTGTAGGGACAAATGGACATGACAACTTTAAATCTGCTGTATGTGATCATGTACATCGCCCGAAACACACATTGACATACACACACCTGCTGTGACATCAAAGGGCCTCTTCTCAATTGATAAACACACTATATCAAAGCACAATGTGATTGTGTCGCCCTAAGGTCCCCATACTGCAGAGGTGTCTCGGCCTGTGGATCTGCTCCTAAAAAATCTATATTTCAAAATATTGACACCTAGGGCACTGTGTATTTTCTCCTCCAAGGTAAACAAAGAGGAATGGCTGTTCTTTCAAACTTTCACAAGAAAGTAAAAGGAATAGGTCATGAAATGTGACATACTTGATTATTTTTGTGTGAAAGATAGTGGGATTTTGTTTTGCTTCATTAGCCTGTTTTATTTTTACAAAAGTAAGATAGTATGTCAATTTCCTAGGGATTTGTAAAATGCTTGCATCTTTGAAATTCTTGATTACTAATTTATCTGTGCTAGGGGTATGGTTAAAGTTACGGTATGGTTTAGGATTATAAACTATGATTAAGATACAATTGATCCACAGGTGGAGTCACGTGAGGAACTCCCAGGGAATTGCAGCAGCTTAGATTTGCTCCGTACCCCCGCCGACAATTAACGTAACTAATCTACAATAACTCTCCAGATATGTTTCGTGGTTGTCCCTATTAGTTAAAATACAGTCCAGCCTCAAGGTTAGTGGAGACATATAATGAAAAAGGGGAAGAAAGCGGGCAAACTCATCTAAAAACCACTGCCACGATGGAAGCTAACCCCGCTAGCCCCACTAGCCTACAATCCAAAAGAACGATATCAACAAACTTTTTGCGGAAATTACCAAGATTGGCACTACTTTGAAGACGGTGGCAAGTGATGTGTCAATAATTAAATCGGACAAAACAGAGTTAAAGAACGCAGTCAATGCTCTACAGATAAGACTGGAAGAGGCCGAGGATCGCATCGGTAGCTAAGCTTGGCTAACATGGCTAATGAAAGCAAGGGACTGGCAAGGCGAGTTGAACAGCTATGGAACCGTGTTGAGGATCAGGAAAGTCGTGGTAGAAGGAATATTATCAAGTTGATTGGACTGAAAGAGGGAAAGCAAGTAGGGAACACAATAAATGACCAAGTCAAGAAAATACTGAATGACGGCTTGGGGCTACAGGAGAGAGAAGCCACAGGAGCGGGGGGCCAAGACCTGATGAAGACCAGCCGCCATGGATGATCTTGGTGAAATGTCTACGCTACACAGCCCAGTAGAAAGTTCTAGCAGCCGCAAAGAAAAAGAGAGGAGTACGGTGGAAGGATTGCTCCCTTATTAAACCTCATGTGAGCATCAGGTGAAACACACGCTGGCACATCCAAGGTTCACATGGAAGGGGAAAAGATGGAGCTTTACTGATCCCAAAAAGGCGGAGGAGTTTGTTGGAAAAAATATTCACATCACGGAGGGGCATGAATGAAGTTGTGATGTACTACATTAAGGAGAGCGGAGTTTGATTTTCAGAAGTAAGGCCGGGATGGGAACTTTCAATTGCAGTTATGAACGGACGGCTGGGGACGGTGTGTTGAGACGGCTGTCTACGGGAACCACACGGACTGGAATTGGACTGACCGAGAGTGAAGCTCACTACACTGCTATGTTCACTTTACATAAAAGCAGTGTTTTTGGGGTTAATGTCATTATCATTTAATGTAGAAGATGTATCTGTTCTTAGATACATATATATGTATTGTTTTTATTTTTATGATGTCAGGAACATGGCGTTAATGTGTTGCATTGAATTAGTGAAAGGTACACACAGTCTTTAAATCCAAAGTTTGCAAATACAGTATACTGTACAGTGTACAGTATACACCCCTCAAAAACAATGGTTGGTGGCCACATTAATATAGTATCGTGGAACATTAATGGCTGTAGCACAATTACTACTTAGATATGACAAAATGGTAAAGCATTTTATCTGGGATGGGAGAAAACCTAGAATTAATATGGACAATTTATGTCAGCCAAAAAATAGAGGAGGATTATCATTGCCCATCATAAAGTATTATCGTATTTCTTTTGAAATGTCAAAGCTTGTGAAATATTGTAAAGGTTTAAATACTGGACTGGGTCCTGATTGAGCAGGAGCTAACCTCCCCTTTTAAACCTATTGAAGCTCTCGCACAGGTTACAACCAACAAGGAATAATGATAATCAGCCCATTTACTGGGCACAATGGCTTAAAAAAGGTATCAGGATATTGGATGATTTATTTGAAGCGAACATTTGTATTTCTTATGACAGACTGAAGGAAAAGTTTAATTTGGAGGGACTAGGCCACTTTTATAAATATTTACAGATTAGACATTGTATGGGGGGAGGAGTTTAATTAATAGGGATGAGAATACAATAGAGTGTTACCTACAACTGCCAACAATGCTTCAAAGAGCATCTAGGTGGTACGGGATGTGTTCCTGGATAAATGACAATGGCTGTGGAAATCTCAAACGTGTATGGGAAAAGGACCTGTCACTTAAAATTTACGCAAAAACATGGGAGGAAATTATATCTAAAAAAATACATAAGGGAAGCTAGAGGCAAATTCATTCAGTATAAAATAATTCAAAGATATTATTATACTCCGTCAAGACTACACAGAATGGGCCTGATTAAGGATGATTTATGTTGGAAATGTGGGGAAGACCATGGCACGTAGTGTATATGCTTGCATTTTGGGAATGTTCGAAGGTTTGTCCCTTGTGGAGGAGTGTTCTGGACTCTATAGGAAAATGGTTGAAATGTGATATTCCCACTTTGCCAAGACTGTGTCTCCTTGGAGACAGGACGGTGACTCCACACCGAATAAATGTGCATTTAGAGTGTTAAGGTAACCACTTATCTTGGTTGGTTATGAAGAAGGAGCAAATCAATATATAAATATACACAAATATTTGTTTTGAAATTCAGTTCTGTTGTTAACCTGGTTCTTGTAAAATATGTCCATAGCTACTGCAATAATTGCTGCAGAAAATACTTTTGGAGGAAGTTCCTGACGCCGGCAACATGGCATATTTAACGCTTTCTCTGGTTTGTTGGAAACTAAGAAATACCGTAAGCCTGGACACTTTCCGGGAATAGGCACACTTCTTGTGGATATTGAACAAGAAATATTGTATTTTACAAATTCCATTTAAAGAAGCTCGCTAATTTAAGGCTAAATGAAACCTTAGCCTTATTGTTTTATACTTTCTTAATACAGGTGTGGACAATAATTGGTTTCAGCATTCGGAGTCCTACCGCCAGGAAATGTCCACCATGTTTTGCATTTCGTCTTGTCAATTTTGCAGAAAGCAATTCAAAGATTGTTCAGGTTGGCATACAATGATATAGATAAAGAAGTTCTCTATTTCTGCTTCAGATGCTTTCAGTGCTTACATAGATTGTTAGATAGATTATATTTCCTCAAAAATGTATCAGTGCACGTCACTCACAGTTAGCTGTTGGGCAAGTTACTTCCAAAATGTAATATATTACATATTACTTATTACTCTCTTTAGAAAGTAATAAGTTACATTACAATATTACTGTCTCTGAAATGTAATGAGTTACACTACTTTAGTTACTTTTTAGTTACTTTCACCAAAATAACCGCAAAAGAATAGCTAGGTATTTTTAAATGCTAAAATGTAGTTTAGTGCAGCTCATTATGCATCCAGTGAAGGGCAATGTGGTATAGCATAACAACTGTGTAGGCCCTTAAGGCTACTAACGAACTTGTATTACAGGGCTTAGTTGAATACTCGATTCTGATTGTAAATTCTTAACATGTGACACGTTGTTAATACAGCAGTACAGACCGCTGTCAAGGACTATAATGAAGGTTAACATATTGTAAATCAAGGCAAATATTATTTAAACCATGCTCATGGTTTGGAATGGCAAACATTGAAAGGCAAAAGTATTATTAAAACCCTGTAGCCTACTACATCATCACCTTGGTCCCATCATATACACTGGGAAGAGAATATTTACTGTGCTTGAAAACTGGTATCACATCATCATGTGAGGTTGACTTTGTGACCTGGAGAACATTTCAGCTGCAACATCAGCTCGTTGATAATAAGCTTGGGATATGAGATATTTTTGTAGCCATTCGTGGTGGAGGCATCTGTGCTATTGTATGCATTATTTTTGACCCAACATTTCTACAGGCATGTCAGAATATGGTACTATTTTCACATGAATATTCTAGC
>NW_011352402.1:0-8616 GCF_000735185.1 Notothenia coriiceps
GTGTGTGTGTGTGTGGAGAGAGGTACGGTGGCTGCAGAGGCACAGGTGTCCGTCTCTGAACACTCCATTACTTCCTCATCAAAGAGCCTGCTTTAGAGCACCTCTGCTATAATTTCTTGCCCGTAACCACCGTGAGAGTCTCCACCAACGCACCATTAGGGAAATGAGAGCTGAGAGCCAGCAATGCTCTGAATGAAAATGACAAGATGGCTACAGCTGCCTGCTACTCTCATACACAGGGAGGAAATCCATAGGCCAAAAAAAAGGCCTTTGATCTATTTTGCACTGAAGAAGACAATGCACGTTTGATCTGGTTATTCGGATTCATTCAGGTACATGTTTGCAAATAGGGGGTCAATTAAACACTGTTTGCATTAGCATAAGCCTGCTGTAGTGTTTTGGAGAAAGATATCAAATCAACTAAAAAGACTGGATACTGTTTTGTAGCTGGACCTTTTACATATCACACATTTAGCTATTTGTGTTTTTAGCTGATAACATTAAAGCTCAATTTGTATATACAGCAGCACCAGGTTTTCAGCTAGTATCTGCAAAATCTCCGACACATTAAAAAAGGCAACGAGAAGTAGGGCTGCTCGATTATGGCAAACATCATAATCTCGATTATTTGGGTCAATAATTGTAATTGCGATTATTAAACGCGATTATTAATTGACTTTGAAAACATCCATTTATTGGAGAATTTTTTTTTTAACAGTATGTTTTTAATAGTTGATTACCCTGAACTTTAAGTATAATTCAACTGAAAAAAAAAAAAAAAAAAAAAAGTAATAATATTAATAAAAAAATATTGTTTTATTTCGATTACGTTGTTTTCGTAATCGTTGCAAGCCATAATCGTAATCGCGATCAAAATACGATTAATTGAGCAGCCCTAACGAGAAGTTGAACCAATGACCTTAGTTGACTTGTTTCTTGGATCAGCAGCTACAATGATAGGGAAGCATGTGGGTCAAAGCCTACAATTAACCGCTTGAGATGCGGCCGGTGTCTGTCTTTACGGTGCAGAATTGAAAAAGTAGGGTCTACTTCGGCCACGAAATTGATGCTGTGTCCTGATCGACGTGGACAATGACAAGTTGGTCGCCTCAACAGAGCTGCAGGTTTTAAGACAAACGCCAGAAGATCCAAAAACTCATAATTGATCATCAAAACTGCTGTCATTTAACTCATTTTTCATAAATTAACAAAATAAAACTAACCAACACAATAATGAAGTACTTTTATGATTATTCAAAAGGAGCACTGACCCGACAGTGACCCTTTTTTCCCTTCACACATTCAGAACTAATCTGTGGTGGCTTGACATAACACTTTGCTGCAACACAGTGTACTCGCACATTAAAAGCTGATTAGCAAAGTACATTTTCTTATCTAAGATTTGGGGAGCACATCAAATAATAAAGATCATGCATGCATGATGCATTCTGGGAGACAAAAATACTTTAAAATGAAGTAAGTATTTGTGGCTCCCAGAAAGCATCAAGCGATAAAGAACACACTTTTTAAACTCTACCATAAATACAAATGATACAAAAGCCTCAATGCATGATAAAAAAAAGTATTTTTACATTCACCTTAAACCTTGGTTGAACTTCTCCCTCACTTTCACACCTCATTGGAAGTGTTTCTCAGTGTTGTTAACACTTTCTCACAGAAATGAAAACATCACAGAAGCCTTGCCATCACTGATCGCCAGACTTCATACCTATGGCTTTGTTAGCATTGTAGGTGTGAAGACATTACTCACTAATTAGGCCTGCAGCTAGAGGTCAGTTTGTAGCCATACCGAAGTGTGAGGCAGCGGCAGGGTTGATAAATGAAAGGAGACATAATGCCCAGCAATGCTTCCTCAACCAATTAAATACAGCACCATGCATTAATGATCCTTTTCAGAGCCAAGAGAAACAGTAGCAGTGGCCAAGCATGGCGCTATCTAGAGAAAATGCTGAAAGTCTAACGGAGCATTATTACTACTACAGCCCCGCTTACTCCACTATGACCAGGAGCTCTTTCCAAGCCAGGAGGAACAAGTACTGACAGGGAGAGACGGGATAACAAAAGCTCACAATAGGCACTTTCACACCGGACAACTTTTACCCGTACTTTTCCCGTTTAGTTCCGTTAGTGCCTGGAATTTTGCGTTCACACCAAAAAGAGAACTTAGTTCAGAGAACTTTTACCCCCATTTTTAATGCCTGCTAGAGAGGTGGGACTTTCTTGGGGAGAAAAAAGTACCAATTTCCGATTGGCTTGGCGGATTGCAAACCACGCCCCGTAAAACTCTGAAAAGTTTTTTTAAGCGTCCATTGTATTTGCTGGCATTAGTATTATTAGCATTAGCCCCGCGCACCAATGCAGAGAGAATAACTTATGGCAACACAAAAAAAAACATGGGAGCGGTGGAGTGAGGAGGAGGTGTCGCCGTTCTGGCGATTTACTCGGAAGGCTTGGGTAATCTTCCCTCAGGGAACTTATTCCGGTGTGAACGTGATCGGCTCTTAGTTCCATGGGAGAACTAAGTGCTGGGAACTAAGTGCTGGGAACTAAGTACGGCAAAGTACTTGGTGTGAAAGCGGCTAATGCAAAAAAATGTTTCAATATACATTTTTACTTTCTCTAACTGTACCTGAGGATTTGTGTTTTTCAAGCAAATGCCTTTTTTTGTTGGTATTCATACAGCAACAATCTTGCACCAGGCTGCTGCCAATCATTCTATATCATTGGTCATCAACAAAGCAAAGGGTCAACGGCCCTGAGTGACCCCTTGCTAATAGGCCCCTGGTCAGCAATGTTTCTGTTGAGGCAGGGCCTACCTACAGATCAAGAAACCAATACATCTGATACAATTATGTTGATTTTTTGCTAAAATACCCAATTGAAATGACTAGAAATGCACAATTTAAATTTCCAAATGTCAGTAATTAGGGAAAAAAGGACAATCTAAGGCAGGGGTATCAAACTCAAGGCCCGTGGGCCAAATCCGGCCCGTGACTTCACTTCATGTGGCCCCACATGAGCTTGCAAAGAATATAATATTTTTTTATATGGTAGCCTACGGTTACATGCCCCTTTACAGAAGCACGTTGTCCATAAACTACATGTCCCACAATGCATCTCAAATGTGACTTTTTACCCAGAATTTGGCTTTTCTTTTAAAATCATTTTGTGATGTGCGCACTGAAGACACTTGCAATTATTTGCGCTAGACTTCTTCTCTCAGACGTAGTTATTACCCTATCCCATTATAATCCAATGCAGAGGCAATAATGTAATATAATACATTATTTTATATATATTAAATATTTATATATAGTCTTGAAGTTACAGCCGGCCCTTTGAGTGCAACCATAACGCTAATGTGGCCGGCGATCAAATTGAGTTTGACCCCCCTGATCTAAGGCGTCTAAAAGTACTTTTGAACATTAAAGAGACATTGACATAAAACCACTTTGATATCATTAGTGACTATTGTTCATATTGTCAGCCTCAATCTTCAAAACACAGAGTAGACAGACGTTTATGTTGCTGCATCCTCAGGGTTAACCATGCATTAGGCCATGCAAGTAAAAAGAAGAAGTGAGCAGACTGACACTTGACCTCAGAAGATACAGCTGCAAACAGAGATGAATAGAAGCTCTTAACAACCATGATCACAATGACAGACAAACAGAACCTTCCACCAAACACTCTGTGGCACACAATAGGCTATGGGCGAAGTTAATGATGATCAAATGCAGCAATTAGAGCGCTGGATACAATTAGCAAACTCATCCAGCAATATGAGGGAGGAAGGAAACTCCAATCCAAAAAGGCTTCAGCAAAGACAGCCTTTTAGCTCGCTACTATGCAGTCAGCTAATTGATGCCCTTCTTCGATCAAGTTCATCACTGACAGCCGGTCTTTTTGCTAATAAAAAGGTTGACGAGGGCAAACGGACCAAGTGTTACAAAGTGCAAAGGCATGTTGTGCCTAGTGCTAGGACATAAATAACCACTAGGGGGTGACTGTGAGAAGACAGGGCAGGGATGCATTGCTGAAAAGAAAAACACATCTGCCATCCTGTTTATGTGGTTATATCCAAATGAGTCTAGTTCAAATGTTTTTCTTTGTATTATAATGATGTCAACAGCAGCCTAAAAGTAAGTTAGAGACAAGAATGAGTGACAAGTTGTGATATTAATGTTATTGCCGCCTAACCACAGTTTTGGGTGTTGGTTGATTTTGGCTTCCTCATTACGCTTATTTTGACCGATGTGGAATAACAGCTGTGCCTTTGGTGCGAGGGTTTTGCAGAGTACAAACTCTCTGAGTAAATCAGGCCGGATGACTGAGGAGACATGGTAGTGATTCTAACTAGGGCATCTGACCTTCTCTATCTTTAAGAGTCAGCCGTAGAGGGCATTCACTCAGCAAGATTAAACATGATATTTTAAGGAGCGAGCATGAGGCAAAGTGAAAGCAAGAGGCCACTCTTCCACTGAGGAACACCCATTTCAATTAATAGCGCCATTGTTGTTCCTTCCCTGTGCAAACATAGTGCATCACTCTTTTGTAACAAATACAAAACGAGTACACTTGAATCTGTCACAGTGGGGTTATAGTATCTCCTGTAACTATCACATACTTTAATTATGTCATTTCAAATAAACATTTGTTGACGTGCCGGACATCATATATAATTTTCTCAGAGAGGGGTGCATTATTAGGCTTTCTGCTCAGGCCTTTAGTAAAAGGTTTTGTACTAAACACTAAAGGATAATCTTACAACTTGGACTTTATTTTGTACACAACAAAGTCCGAGTGGGATATTTTGAGGTAATATCAAAAGTGACTACATCAGCAATATCCGTCATTGTAAAGGAAAACTGTGTACAGTATAGGGCTGAACGATTTTGGGAAAAAATGTAATTGCGATTTTTCTGACAAATATTGATTGCGATTTGCGATATTTGTTTTTAAGCGACCCAACGGAAGTTTATTGTAAAATGCGGCCATATCTCCGGCTAGGAAGGTCGCATCAACGTGCTCCCGTCTCTAGCACCCCCGCAGCCCGAGCTACGAGTGAAAGAACTAAACTTACATGAAACTTCCATTGGGTTGCTTCAGTTTAAGATTCACCCTGTAATAGAAACATGTGATGGAGCATTACTAACCTGACTCAGACGGTTTGTTTCACCAAACCATCTAGGAAAGCTCCATTGGAAGCCATTTGGAAAAGTATTTCAAAAATACTTGGCAGGTGATTGGATCAATCTGTCTATCACCTTATATCATGGGCCACTTCTGATTGGTTAACAATGGCTGGTGCATGTGGAGAACAGCACTTCTGATTGGTTAACAATGGCTGGTGCATGTGGAGCACAGCACTTCTGATTGGTTAACAATGGCTGGTGCATGTGGAGCACAGCACTTCTGATTGGTGTGGATGACTGACACACAAGAAGAACAAAACATGTTTATAAAAAAAGAAGAATTTGATAATCGCATCATTTAAAATCGCGATTACGATTTAAAATCGATTAATCGTTCAGCCCTAGTACAGTACCAAACTAAAGCACATAGGCAAGGTCAAAGTAAAAAAACGGGAAATAAGCCATTTCTTTACAGTGTAATCTTAACTAATAGAAACAGTGGCCGGACCTAATAAGAACACATGAAGACCTAAATAATGCTTTGAAATACATTTGGGGTCTCTTCATTTAGTAAACTAATGAAAAGATAACTAACTCATCACCCTTTGATCACTCTTTTGAAATTAAGACTCTTCTCTCGATAACCAAAGACGTGGATTTGAAAGCAACACAGGTGTCCTTCAAAAGAAGTGACAATTTTGCAGATGCTGCATGATTCATCCACCCCAAAAGGATGTGTTTTGCATATTAAACAGTTCAAGGTTCTCTTGTGCTCTCCACCATGCGTCACGAAAAAAAAATGATGAACCTTGTTCTTTAAGGCTGATTTGAAACTGCGGTTGCTCCGAGTAACGACGTGTTGCTCGGCACAGCAGGTCAAACAGCAGGCAGTGAAGTGAAGCTGAACTGTGCAAAACAAGCAAGCCGGATGATGCCATTCATTAATGGGAACATCGGTGCAAAGTGAAGAGCGGAGCGGAGAGGAGGTCCCTTAGGATGCGAGAGGGAGTCAGACGGAGAGCGAGGGGAGGGATGAGGAGGAGCGAGGGGCTTACTGCCAGAACTTTACACTCCATTATTGAGGCAGTGCAAAGGGACACACACACACACACACACACACACACACACACACACACACACACACACACACACACACACACACACACACACACACACACACACACACACGAGTGGGTGCGTAGTGGGCCTTCAGGAGATGATGAAGTAAGGATTCCCACCCCCACCAGCTCTGAGTTGCACCTGCAGGTGTCGGTTGAGTGAATCTCCACTGGAAGGGTAGAGCTCCCAGGTTTTTCCCACAGAAACTGGAATATAGCGAACAGGACCAGCTCTAACCTGTTTACACGAGCAGAATTTAAGAATAAAAATACACATAGCTAAAACTACGGGTTAGAAGGCTAGTGTTAGCAAGGCTTACGGGTAGTCAACACACTTAACCAGGCGAGAATTAGACTAACACAACACAATTGACATCCTCTTAAAACTGTATTTGAACACCAAGCTGAGACTGTACAGTGGTGACATATAAATACAATAAATCCAGGAAAATCACAAAGGAGAATTTGTTAGCAAGTCGGAAGCAGAAATGTTCCAGAATGCAAAACTAAACTAAAAATCTAAGTAGTTTGCTATAGTGAATAAATCAAATGTATTAAGTAGGCAAAACAACCTGGCCATGATTTCAGAGATTATTATGAATTGTGAGTTTGATTATTTGGTCAATTAAAGCAAGTATAGATGGACAGTAAGCTTCAGGTGGTGCATATCATCGAACTCTGGGCGTCAATATTAATAAATAATTGACTTTCCAAAAGAGCAAGTGATAAAGAAATACGTTTGGATCTGTTGTCTTTTCTGTACAGCTTTCCTACAATGTTGGTTGAATGGATGAAAAACATTACAATTGTGTAGGATTTTAATTTAGAAAAATACTGTGAGAAATGTATCACTATGGGAAACAATATTAAAAAGCTAATATTACAACAATTATTGAAATCTTTGTTTTTTTATGAATAATTTCCAACTGAAAGGTGAATGGCCTTTGAGCTGCAGAGATGTGTGCATGAAGCAGAGATAACACTAGTGTGGGTAAGTGGTGGTGTGTGGCAGAACTAATGATAGGTAAAGATGTCTCGCCACATTTTGTCCACTAAGGCTAAGCCAAGGAAACCTGCAAATTAACAGGAATACCGAAACACACCTAAATGTCTGCTGTATTTGATCAGGGCCAAGATTTGCCAAAAAAAATGAAATGTTTACATTGATGCTTTCTACAAATGCCAGGTGTTTTATGCCTAGTGTTACGCCAGACGAGTATGGCATACCAGTGACATTTTATTATCAGGCATTTGAGTCTGTCAGTCAACAAAAACTGAGATACCGGTATGTAAAATCCAAGCATGACACTCAAACAAAGACTTGCACCATAGTTATCTATCAAATGACTTTCTACCTGCACAAACCTGTTTGCTGAACTCACAAATTAGTAACTAGAGCTGCCGTCTCTGTGGACAACGTGACCGACAAGTTTGTCAAAGTCAAACTGTGTTTAAGAATCCCACATGTCAAGTGGAACAGTAGGACAAACAAAATGGCACTCTTACGTGTACTAGCTTCACTTTAGCTAGCTTTATTCAAACTATTTTCCTCAGACAATCCCTCCTTTCTACCACACAACCTCTGTGTCAGTTGTAAACACAAGGGCAAAGTGGTCATTCCCCCTTGCATGCTATTTCTAATTTCCTCTCTTCCACACTACGCTGAGGCTAACTTCAAAGTGATTTCCATGCTCTCTTCCTCAAGAGAGTCTTTTCATACCCAGAGACACTGTGGGAGTCTAACCACCCAGCTTTTCCCTCTCCGCTAGTCAAAGGTTAACACGAGTTCAAGGAAGTTGCCTCACGTCACAAGCGAAAAGCCTTGCATTCCAGTCACACACACACACCAGGAAGAAAAACACTGAGCAAACATTCACCACAGAAATATATTCAAAGACATTTAATCCCAGGAGACAGAGGCAAGAGAGAGAAGGAAGGATAGAAAAGCAGAATAAAAGAGCAGTTTAAATTCAGACCTACTGACAGTTTGGGCTGGCAGCGTTCCCACATGCTACTGACACACTCATTTCAAGAACAATTTCCTCCTCCCTCTCCCAGCTCCTCCCCCCTTCCATTTCTTCCCCTGAGCCCTCCTCTTCCGCCTACAGAAAACACCGCCTCACTTCCTGTTTACCTCTGACCCCTAGTTATGCCCCGCCCTTGTCTGGCAGGCCTCCACACAGACAGGCTGAAGAGGCCGGACGCAAACAGTTAGAGCACTTGACACACAGAGAGGAGGGTGATAGACAACACGAGAGAGAGAGAGAGAGAGTGAGAGAGAGAGAGAGAGAGAGAGAGAGAGAGAGAGAGAGAGAGAGAGAGAGAGAGAGGACGCTGGGGGA
>NW_011352402.1:8754-10592 GCF_000735185.1 Notothenia coriiceps
GTTGTGTGTGTGTGTGTGTGTGTGTGTGTGTGTGTGTGTGTGTGTGTGTGTGTGTGT
Organism: Notothenia coriiceps; assembly: GCF_000735185.1. NCBI lineage: Eukaryota > Metazoa > Chordata > Actinopteri > Perciformes > Nototheniidae > Notothenia > Notothenia coriiceps. Next base: position 8,812 of record NW_011352402.1, read on the forward strand.
AAATTGTGCGTGTGCATGTGGGTGGAGGGGTGAGGCGTGGTGTCAAGTTTCAGGACTGATTACGGCACTGCCGGCCCACTCTGGTTAGCCAGGAGTTATATAAACCTCAGAGAGGTCAGGAGGCGACAAAGCTAGCATATCACACACAAAAGTGAGCCACCACCACCGGTTGGGAAACCACTCAGATATCCTAAATTGCGTACTCGCGCTACAGCAGCGAGGCCAAGGCAGGGTAGAGAGGGTCAGATAATACATCTACAGCAGCACAGCAGGCAGGCAGGGGGAGGCACCTGCTCAGTGTCACTGCTGGAGGGCCTGTGGTGGCTAAAGAAGACAGGCCATCAGTATCCATCAGGGACACTTCCATCTCTTTCTATACAGCGAAGGAGCCATTTGGACCCCTAGGTTTTTTAAATGTGATATATTGGGGCAAAAAATCAGCAATCATTAAAATATCTGATTGTACAAATGTATCTGAGCACAGTGAAATGCTGTAAGGCAGATATGCAATCACAACTGGCTCTGAAGGAGAAAGGGAGGCTAAACAACAGCAAATAACACAGATCACCCAAATGCACGGTTTGGAAAAAATGTATAATTGCAATACGATAACTGAGAGGTTGGCTGATTATACATCTCATCCCATTAGCATTGAAAAATAATTTATTTTGATCATATTTGGAATTTTAAACTGGATCTGCAACAAGCAAATATGTTTTTTAATCTGTAGAATAAGCTGTAGGTTGGGATATCTGTACAGCTCCACAATCATCTTGGTACTAACTTCAAAATTGCATTTCAACAAATATTTAGCCTTAAACAGATATTGTGCAACCTGCTATTTTTGTATTGCACTTTTTAATAAACTTGTCATTCATTGTGAAGCCCATACCCCATAATCTGGTAATTGTACCTGGTCTCTTATCTGCAGCATCAAATCACTGTTTAGGCATGATTAATGTTATTGCGGTCGTCGGTCTATCCTGGTTTTTGTCGTGTGCTAGAACTGTAGTGGCCCATGTGAGCTTGATGTTTTAACGAGGGCTCCTTAGAAAAAGGTGGGGCTGATACCAGGGTGTGTACTATCCTCTTCAGTCTGAGTACTCATCAGAGGGGTGTTTTGAAATCTGCTGTGCCCACAAATCTCCAAAACCAGTTTCCTTTGTTGCCTTTGGGGATAAGTGTAATTTGTACCCATATATAGCTATATCCAATCCAATGGAAGACACATTAAGATTGTGATCAAGAATACAAAATGTGTCAGGAAGGAAAGAAGGACACACATCTCCATTTGGAAATACAACACATTTCGACAGTAATCAAACTCTAAATTAAAGGAAATTAAACCATTTGACATATTACTATTCGACATTTGGACAGAGTTTTACAAAGCGAATCTGAGTACCCTGCACTAAATGAATGACTCAATTCTCAGTTTGAATGTGCTGAACGTTTAGGTAGCTATGTTTGCTCAACTTCACCTTTTTGAACTGCTACGTTAATGTTTGGTTATTCTGTCAGCAACATAGTTCAGAACCTGAAAGTCTGTTCTCGACCATCCCCCACACACACCATGGAGAAAAACTCAGTTATATCTAGGGATGCATATCGTTGACTTTTTAACGATACCGATACCACTGAACGATACCGTTACTCAACCGATACATATCGGGATACTTTGAAAATGTATCATCCCACAATTACTCCCATGAAGAGCTTTACGATATAGTTACTTAACATGTCAAATGAATATTAAATTCAATTGTGGGACTTCTTGGACC
>NW_011352402.1:10611-10997 GCF_000735185.1 Notothenia coriiceps
TTTAGTACTGAACAAACAATGAAAAATACATAAAAAATATGAAGAAAACCGATTATGGAATATCTTTTCTAACACCCGCCATCAGGTGTGCCGCGTGAATAGCACATCTTGTCAATGCAAACAGACCGTTATAGCACCGTTATAATTACCGTAATGTTAAACCTGAGATTCGACTAGAGAACAAATAAATAATAGAATAAAGGTCATGAGATCTCGGCATTGCACAAACAAACAAATCTCATCTTTAAAATCAACATTTGCCTTCACTGGTGAGAGAAAACAAATCCCATCACAGTTCATTTGTGGGACTTTTACCTTTCTAGTATTGAACAAACAATGAAAAATACATACAATTTGAAGAAAAACGATTATGCAATCTAATTTAT